>NC_043752.1:21069094-21323438 GCF_902148845.1 Salarias fasciatus | reverse complement strand
GAGGACAGAGAAAGACAGACAGAGAGGGAGAGAGAGATAGAGAGAGACAGACAGAGAGGAGAGAGACAGACAGACAGAGAGGGAGAGACAGACAGAGAGAGAGAGACAGAGAGAGAGAGAGAGACAGAGAGAGAGAGAGAGAGGGAGAGAGAGACAGAGAGAGAGAGAGACAGAGAGGAGAGAGACAGACAGAGAGAGAGAGAGAGGGAGAGAGAGACAGAGAGAGAGAGACAGAGAGGAGAGAGACAGACAGAGAGGGAGAGAGAGACAGAGAGAGACAGACAGAGAGGGAGAGAGAGACAGAGAGAGAGACAGAGAGAGAGGAGACGATGAAGCGGGGATACCTTCAGATCCAGAACTCTCACCGAGGTGTTCTCACACAGCGCTGACAGCAGCACTCTGGCACCTGAATCACACACACACACACACACACACACACACACACACACACACACACACACACACACACACACACACACACACACACACACACACACACACACACACACACACACACACACACACACACCACACACACACACACACACACACACACACACACACACACAGAGTCAGCGTGTGTGCTCCAGAAAGACGAGTCCTTCACTGCATCAGAGCGGATCACTAAACACTGCATCCGGTTGAAGTCCTGCGTCTTGGTGAACTTAAACATCTTCCTCTGAGGTGCCAGCGGCCCGGGGCTGGCTCCAGAGGGAGGCCTTCCTCAGAACATGTATTCAGTAAACTCTGCATGTGGCGGGCCCGTTTGGGCGCCCGGCCAGATGTTGAGCCTCCAGTGGTACGTACCGTCCTCAGTGAGCATGCAGTCGCTGAGCAGCAGCTCGGAGAAGGCCGGGTCCTGGTGCAGGGCCTTGGCCAGCACAGAGCAGGTCTCTGCAGACAGACTCTGTCCGCTCAGGTCCAGCCGGGACCCCCGGGCGGACCGGCTCTCCTGGAGCCGGGACGCCACGCTCTCCTGAGGCTCCACGCCGTCCTCCTTACACACACGCAAGTAAGTCCGCCGGAAGTCCTCCATCCTGGACCAGCAGAGTCCAGACCTCCTGCCCTGTGTAGAACACACACACTCTTCACAGCGTTTCAGCAGGACCGCTGGTCTCAGACCAGAAGTGAAACTCTCTGAACATCAGTCATCAGTCTCTTCACATCAGAACAGCAGTGTGTCATTTCTTTGGTTCATCCATGAAAATGATTCTGTAAAAGTCTGTTTGCAACAGAGGACCGTCGTCAAAACAGTGAGATGTTTGTTAGAAACAACGAGGTCGACACTGACCTGAATTAGTGTCATGTTCATGGGCATTCTGACACACAGATATTGAGTCATTAGTTGTATAATCATCAGATTGTGTAGCCAAGATGTTCTGACTCTCAGCTAAAGGTGTTTCATCCACCCAGGAAGACG
This sequence comes from Salarias fasciatus, assembly GCF_902148845.1. Classification (NCBI taxonomy): domain Eukaryota; kingdom Metazoa; phylum Chordata; class Actinopteri; order Blenniiformes; family Blenniidae; genus Salarias; species Salarias fasciatus. Next base: position 21,322,018 of record NC_043752.1, on the reverse strand, counting down.
GCAGAACTCCCGGACAGACGGCCCGTGATGGCCTTCTCTTTCTTTCTGCACGATCCTGAATTAAATCCTCCGAAACTGTTGTTCTCAGTCTGATCTCTGTGCACTGTTCTCAGATTGATGCTGTAGCAGGAATTTCCCCGGAAATTCATGCAGTATGTAGATACTGTGCTGCCAGGAGTGCTGCAGTGCGGGGAAGTTACAACATTACAAGTATCAGACAGATTCCTCAGAAGAAACAGTTACCAGACAACTCCCAGACCCTTCCTCTGCCGACACACTGAGGCTCACAATCACATCTGGAGAGCAAACAGCTGGACGATCGCTGATGCTCAGAGATCCAGGGAGCTCCAGCCGAGCCACCAGAACCGCCTGGTACTGCATGTGAGGAAGACCGAAGGACAAACCTGATCCAGAGACGGCTGGAGACCACAGGACAGTCCTCATGAGCCAGGTGGACTCAAACAGGTTTCTGTACTGACAACACGCTCAGCTGAAGGTCGTCTCCAACAGCGTCTCTACTGTCCAGCGTCTCCAACTGCGTCTCTACTGTCCAGCGTCTCCAACTGCGTCTCTACTGTCCACGCAGACTGAGGGTCTACGGAAGACAGTAACATGTTTCTCTGGAGAAAATCATGAGACACCACATTGTGGCCTGGAAAGACATGAGCTGGTGGTCCGGTCTGGTCTGTGGTGGACTGCCGGTCCGGTCTGGTCTGTGGTGGATTGCCGGTCCGGTCTGGTCTGTGGTGGACTGCCGGTCCGGTCTGGTCTGTGGTGGACTGCCGGTCCGGTCTGGTCTGTGGTGGATTGCCGGTCCGGTCTGGTCTGTGGTGGACTGCCGGTCCGGTCTGGTCTGTGGTAGACTGCCGGTCCGGTCTGGTCTGTGGTGGATTGCCGGTCCGGTCTGGTCTGTGGTGGATTGCTGGTCCGGTCTGGTCTGTGGTGGATTGCTGGTCCGGTCTGGTCTGTGGTGGACTGCCGGTCCGGTCTGGTCTGTGGTAGACTGCCGGTCCGGTCTGGTCTGTGGTGGATTGCCGGTCCGGTCTGGTCTGTGGTGGATTGCTGGTCCGGTCTGGTCTGTGGTGGATTGCTGGTCCGGTCTGGTCTGTGGTGGACTGCCGGTCCGGTCTGGTCTGTGGTGGATTGCCGGTCCGGTCTGGTCTGTGGTGGATTGCTGGTCCGGTCTGGTCTGTGGTGGATTGCTGGTCCGGTCTGGTCTGTGGTGGATTGCTGGTCCGGTCTGGTCTGTGGTGGACTGCCGGTCCGGTCTGTGGTGGACTGCCCTCAGGACCCATCCTTCCCTCTGGACGCTTTATGAGCAGTCCATCACCAAAACAGAAAACTGTGTGTGATCCGACTCAAACTTCACACCACGAGGTCTAGCTCCAATCGTCTGGATAGATTCAGGTTCCTCAGAACCAGAACCAGAACCAGAACCAGACTGAACCACTGTGAAAAACAATTCCAGCCAACAGCCTTCAAATTGCTAAACAACCAACAGTAACTGTTGGTGAGCCACTTCCTGCAATAATCTAATGTGTGTGTGTGTGTGTGTGTGTGTGTGTGTGTGTGTGTGTGTGTGTGTGTGTGTGTGTGTGTGTCTTGTTCTTATTTTGTTTTCGTTTCTTTGTAAACTGCAGATTCATAGAGTCCACAAACAATGCCCCCGTGGGGACAGAGGGGTCCCTGGCCCTCTCCGGTGCAGTCAGACGCCAGTCCTGGTCGGTACAGCTGCAGGTCTCTCCCTCAGCATCTCCCATGAGCCTCCAGTTCGCCTCCACTAACCAGGCTGACACCTGGACCCCAGCAGCCTGCTCGTTAAAGCAGGTTCGCTGCACTGGGCCCCGAAGCAGCGCAAACTGAAGAAGCAGGACTGGTTGGTGGAGGCCCAGGGTCCAAACAGCAGCTCCGGTGCTGGACGGCCCGGAGCCAGGCGGGCACCAGCTGGACCGCATCACGAACGAGAGAGTAAAACCAGGAAGCTGCTTCTCCGCGGCGGATCTCAGCAGCTGGAGACGAACACAGACCTGAACGACGCTGCCCCGGGTCCTCTGAGCAATCACTCCGCTGGCTGCGACCTGCTGCTTCCTCTCACAGCTGACAGTTGAAGCGAACACAAAGTAACTAGGAAGTTTAAAAACGGCGCAAAGCATCTCGGGTAGTGTAGTTTATCAACGTCGACCTGTGGGAGTAGACGCGTTTCACCATGATAACACAACTTAAATGTTTATTCCGGTGTTATGTGGTGACAGCTTCATGGTACTACAGAGCGACACAAGAGCCGCAGGTTGAACACCCCTGGTCTGGGGTTGTTCGGGATTTTTGAATCTAATTTCATAGATCTATGAGTCCGCCCGTATTTGTTCTTGTTTCACATATCTATGTGGGGGAGATCAGAAGAGGAACCGGAAATACGACATAAGCTACCTTTGACCTTTCCCTGTAAGTCAAACTTTTATTTATGTTTTTCATGATCAGCTTAACAAATTGCTTTCCCGGAGCGCTGGACTGTTCTGTTCGTTCTGTTAACATTTTGTAAATGTTGTAAACATTGGAGCGCAGCGAAAATGAGTTTGACCTTTTCCCAGAATCCTTCACGGCGGACTGAAGGCGCCTTTTCGCTGCATGTCAACATGGAGGGGATGAAGGAGAAGCAGGGGCTCGTGCTGCAGTGAGGCTCCAGCACGCTGTTCGGTCGTGTTCCGGGACTCCCTGGTTGTGCGCCGCCATGGCCCCGTGCAGCCTGCTGAGCGCCGGGGCGAGCCTGCTGGCCAAGACCGTCACCGGGTGGCCCTGCGGCGGCAGCCTGAGCAGGTAGCTCCCCGCGGCTAGCTCCCCGAGGCTAGCTCCCCGAGGCTAGCTGGGTGTCCGCTAGCAGCATTAGCACGCGATAAGGAGGCGTTCTCCATCACACCACTGTGTTTGCTCTCCGCTAGCGTCGTGCGGAATTTAGCTATCAGTTCAGTCAAACTGTTCTAAGAAAGGGTTTTTCTTCAAGATGCTTTGCATGTTACAAACAGGACCCCCCCCCCCCCCCCCCCCCTCCCCCCCTCCCCACACAGCATGTTTATTATCAGCCCCTCACCCTCCTCATCCTCATCACACTGTCGCTGAAACAATGACAACAAGTACTAACACCAGATGAATAAACAGGAGGCTGAGCAGGAGGTGTGAGAGGACATCTGCAGCCTTCTGGGACTGATTCTCCTCAGTCCAGCCTGGCCTTTGCTCAGATTGGTGGTGCAGACATCATCCTCACTGCCTCTCTATGCCCATCAAGTCCCACCCCACGGCTTCTTTCTAATCTTTTCTGCCATTTAGGCTGCATTTGAACTGTGGGATTCAGCCTCGGGGCGAACACGGGGACATGCAAACCCCACGCAGAGAGGCCCCGACCTGGATGTGGAAGTGACGGACTGCACCGACGTGCAGCCTGACAAGGATCTGCTTACACAAAGTGTGTGTTCCCTGTGTGCAGGTGGAACAGAGTCCTACCTGCTGTGTTCTTCAGCCCAGTCAGATATCTGACTGCAGAGGCCAGCGGACCACCAAAGAGACCCCTGAATGGATACATGAGATATGTGATGCAACAGAAGCCAGCCGTCGTCAGACAGAACCCAGGTACCTGCACTTCTCTGATGAATCAATGTTCCTCGTTACGCACATCCTGCTAAACATTCAAGGTTTTAATCAGCCTTGCAGTTCAGTCATCTTCCAGTCCTTCTTTTGTCTTTTTGTCTTTAAAATCGTTTCCTGCAGAAATCAAACCGGTGGACATCATTAGGAAGATTGCCCAGCAGTGGAGATCTCTGAGTCCAGAGCAGAAACGGGTATCTCCTTCCTCTCTTTATCATGATCTCTTGGTGTCAAAATGTTTCCATATTATTGCAAATCATTCTCCAAAACGCTGTAAGTTATTTGTTAATAAACGTTAATTTCAGTTTTACCTTTATACCACCTTAGAGATGCTGCCTGATGCAAAGTGAAGTGTCCACCAACAGAGTTTTGTTTGCAGTGATCACACATGTTTTTCCATCCAGATGGCTTTAATGATAATGGCACAGTTAGCTTTAATGCTTTTGATGCAGCTAGCTTTAATGCTAATGATACAGTTAGCTTTAATGCTATTGATGCAGTTAGCTTTAAAGCTAGGGTAGACGATGTTGTCCAAAAGCTCTTCTTGTCATACTGAGTGAAACGCTCCTGCCCCCTGGGAGAAGTCAATACATTATGTGGACGAAAAAAGGTGCGGAAAAATCTTGACCACTGTAGCAGCCACAGGACAGTAAAAACTCCGACCAATCGTAAGGCGCGGACTGCTCTTAAGAAACCAATCAAATCCCTTCGCCGTTCTACCAGCCCCCTGTGCGCACATTTCAATGGCGTGCACTGGCCCTGGTTCAGAGCGCGCTGCCAAGGCGCTCTCGGCGCTCGTGGCTCGCGTCAAAAATGGAAGGAAGGGAGCGGCGCGCTGCGCTGCTATGCACGTTGTGTGCGGCAGTCAGAAAGGTTCATAACATTGGAGGCGATCACAAACTCCGTGCGTGCGGCGCTCCCGCGTCCAGTGCGTTCGCTTCCAACGGGAGCTCCTCCAATGGGGTGGGAGTAGTGCTGGACAGAATTACGATATCAATATATACCGCGGTATATTTTCATCCAATAACGGTGATATGAGTTTTAAGCAAATTTTCGATATAGTGCATTACAGTATGTTTCACAATCACTAAGTGCTGTTCACGGCGCCGCCGATTCCAGCCGAGTAGAAAGAGAGTGATCAGTGCTCTGCAGCCACAGCTGGCCGTCCTCAGCTCAGGCTACAAGCTGAGCTCCACCGCAGTAAGTTTGAGCTCCAAAATGAGAACTTGTGATGTAAACGCGACTGAACAAGCTTCCACAAGCTAATTTGTGGCCGTGAAATAATAAATCGTGCGCATGAAATACTAATTTGTGGCCACGAATTAGGAATATCATTATCATGCGGCCTTTCAGTCTCAATATCTCTTTAACAAAACGTCAGTAACTTACAAAGAGGGCGCCTGCATCCCGTCGCTGTGAGCTGGACGACAGGCTACAAGCTTATTTTTATTAAAAGTATCTGTCTATCAAGCATCAGAAACAATATTGATTTCTACGAGCAGCCGTGGTGCTGCGGGGTTCAGGGACCGTCTACAATTTACAAGACGCTGAAACAGTGAAGACAAATACCACAAAAACAAAAACAAAAGTACAGGGATTCACTGCAGTGTCACCATAATCACTACAACCTTAAGTAATCTGTACTTAACCTCAGTAATTCTGAGCACTTTGATTTTTCTTCCTGGTTGAAGCAGCTTTGTTTGAATCTATAACAATAACATGCATGATTCTTAACAGTTTTTCTGAGGCTTTTGTATTATTTATATTGATATCGGAATTATGTCGTATTGACCGAAATTAAGACCTATATCGTGATAACGTTTTTGGCCATATCGTCCAGCCCGAGGTGGGAGCTGGGCGGAGCCTTGGGGAGATGCTATATTCAAAAACATGCTAGTTTTCCAAGATCGCCGACCCTAGCTTTAACAGCTGTACCATGGATGGATGGACTGGCTTCTTACTGACGCCCTCTCCTGTTCCTGTCACTGTTCCTCCTCCTCCTCCTCCACCCTGTTGTGACTGCTCTGTTTGTCCCTGTGGCCTCCAGCCGTTTGAAGAAGCGTCGGTTCGAGCCCGGGAGCAGTTCAGGGTGGAGCTGCAGAACTACCAGGCCCGGCTGAGTCCGGAGCAGCTGCAGCAGCAGGCTCAGGAGAAACGGCAGCGGATGGCCAAGAGGAAGGCCATCAGGAAGAAGAGGGTGAGCGCCACACCTGTAACTGTCTCTCTGTCTCTCTCTCGTCTTCTTCCTGTGTTGAAGTGTGTGTTTGTGTGTTGACAGGAGCTCACCAGCCTGGGGAAGCCCAAGCGCCCCCGCTCTCCGTTCAATATCTTCATGTCGGAGCACTTTGAGGAGGCCAGAGGAGTCAACACTCAGGTCAGAGGCCAGCACACTCTCCACGCTTCATCAGTCCTCAGAGCTGACCTCCAGTGAAGGGGTGAGTCTGAGATCCTGTGATGACTGTCCTGCAGATGAAGATGAAGAGCCTGATGGACGACTGGAGGAATCTGTTCAGCCACCAGAAGAAGGTGGGTCAGTGTCCGCCGGACCGCTGCAGTGGTTGGACCCAGCGCTCAGTCTCCACCGTCTGTCCTCCCCTCAGGTCTACACGCAGCTGGCCGAGGACGACAAGATCCGCTACAAGAACGAGATGAAGTCCTGGGAGGACCACATGGTGGACATCGGACGGGAGGACCTGATCCGAGAGCAGACGCTGTCCTCCAGGAAGAAGCGCGCCACCAAAGTGGCCAAGAAGACGGCGAAGACAAAAAGTCCAGCTGTGAAGAAAGCCGGCGCCGGGAAGAAGGCTGCAGCCGCGGGGAGGAAGGCCAAGACCAGCTCCACCAAGACGCTGTCCACTCGCTCCAAGAAGACATAAACACCCTCCATCGGCCGAGTCCTCAGGGGACAGCCAGGGGACACTGGGGGACACTGGGGGACTCACAGCCAGGGGAGACCTGAACCTTCACCACATCACCTTCACTTCCCAGTAGAGTGTGGGTGAGGCAGGGCGAGTCCACACGTCGCACTCCTGGACCTCAGTCTCTGAACGTCCTGCCGTCTCACGTCTTCCCACAGGATGTCCAGTGGACAGCGTCCCCGTCTTCTCATTGACACATCGGTGGTTCTGTGTAGTTTCAGAAACTAAGTGCTGATTGGTTGCAGAGCACTCAGTGGTTCCATCGTGCAGCCTGACTGAATTCTTTACTTAGCTCTGTTAGCAGCGCAGCCCCGTTAGCTTAGCAGCGCAGCCCCGTTAGCTTAGCAGCGCAGCCCCGTTAGCTTAGCAGCGTAGCTCTGTTAGCAGCATAGCTCAGCTTGTCACTGTAGTCCTTCAGTCCAAACCTCGAATTACACAGGATAAGAATAAACCCAGAGACTCGGTCTGAAGGGACCAGCTGCTTCTCACCCTCTCTTTTTGTTTTCTTGAGAGAACCAAACAGCTCTCAGTTCTGATGGTCTTTGACTGCTCTCATCTCTGCTCTGTCTTCTGGTCCTCTGGTCCTCTGGTCTGTCCTCTGGGTCTCTCTCCTCTGTCCTCTGGACTGTGATGAAGACGTCCTCTCAGTATTGATTAGCTTGTAGGATGGATCTGGAGCTGCTGTTCACTCCTTGTTTTGTTTTGTATTTTCTGAATAAAGACGTCCAGTCTGGTCCTGAGGTTGGACCAGGACACAGTGTGTCTGTCCAGTCTTCATACCAACACACTCCAGTCTGCAGTACGACAGGTGTCAGACTGGTGTTTCTATCTCCAGGTTTCATGTTATGCATGATGACACATTTTTATTGTGAATGGAAACTTTAGTTCTGCTTCCAGTCTCTCTTCACATCTGGATTCATTCATGGAAAGAATCGATCGGTTCTAAACTTTGATTTCTGGCTTGTGGAATCCTGCGGTGGTTGGTTCGTTGTCTTTACTGTATTTCCTGTAGGCTCCAGTCACTTCCAGGCAGTGGGGAGGTTTTGTCAGGATGAGGTTTTCATGGATCCAGACGGTATGAGGATGGAGACATGTTGAGTTTTTTAATCATACACTCTGGTGTGACTATCATTTCCGGTACTGGCTGTGGTGGGTGTTGGTACAGAGCTGGGATCGGGTCCAGGAGGTCCAGTCTGAGGGGGTTTACGCTGCAGCGGCACAGTGCTGCAGTGGTTAGCCCTGTCGGCTCATGACGTGACTGTCTCCCTTCCTCCTCCTACGATGCTCAGAATAGCCTGGTACTGACTTGTGACCTTGAGCAGCATCGGGGTGACAGACGGACTGGGAGGTAGGGAATAGCACCGACAACCTCCTCCTCAGCGCGGACCGGTTTGGAGCGGCAGGAAGCTGCATACAAACACCGTCAACGACACTACAAAATAAAAGCTTTTGTTCTTTTAGCGGCCCGGTGTCGGACCACGGACCGGCGGTTGGGGATCGCTGATATAAAAGACAGTTAAAACAATCAGGTAAATGAAAAACACTTTTAATGCAGTGACTGATACAAAAACCTCAAACCAGCAACACGTCAAGAGACAGGAGCTCTGAAGAACCGAAACCAGCAGAAAGCTGCTCAGTAACAAACTACAAACGGCCGGAGGAGCCCCCCCAGAGGTGGCGCTCTCCCCCCCCCCCACCCCCCGCCCCCCTGGAGGTGGCGCTCTAGAGCTACTGCAGCAGCGCCTGGAAGTCCGGAGATAAGACCAGCTTGTGGTGGACGTTCCCCAGCACCATCATGTCTCCGGTGTTTCCCTCAGACAGACGCACAGAGACCAGCTGCTGTAGAGACAAGCAGGACAAGGTTCACTTCATCTGTCCACTGAGACATCCGGAGGACATCGGCCTAAAAGACACTCAGAACTAGGGGTGTCCTCAGATAGTCGATGATTCGTTCGAAGGGGCCAGACTCCACTGCCTATCATACAGTCGAAAGCATCGAAAAATGTGGTTATTAAACGAGGACCATTCCATCACAGCTGTATGGGGGTGCTGAAGGACTGATTTTACATAGAATTACTTGTTTTTTTTTTCCAGATAAACATGATATGAAGCCTATTTGATATACATGTTAGCCTATCAAATACACTGTGGAAAAAATGTACTTGTAGTTTTATTCAATATTCTGTCTATTTAGTGTTTGTGAATGAACCACCATGGTGAGTGGCACAGTCTGAGCTCCGTCACAGAGCAGCATCTCAGTGGTGATTTGGCTTCATTTTAAAAAGCTCACAATGTTGGGAAAAAACCCCCAGAACTTCAGACCAAGTCAAAGATGATCCAAAGAAAGTCAAATGCAAGTTGTGTCCTTTCATATCACTCCACAACAACATGGCTTTCCACCTTAAACGGGTCAGTAGCCAGATAACTGGGCTAATAAAAGACGGTTCTGTTACTCAATTCTCACTTTTAATGCTGACTTTTATTTTGTTTAATTGTAATATTTTAGGTTATTATATTATTTTTTTTATTTATCTAAAAGGCTAATTCTATTTAAATTAGTGTTTGTTTTTGCATGGATGTTGTGCTGCTAAACGGACCGACACAGTGCAATTAAGCCTGTTTCATTTAATTTGAGCAGATAATGTGAGAAATTGTTCAGCCAAACAATGTGAGCTTATCTGCAGAGATTATAGATATAAATAAATGACATGCTTTAGCCCGATTGTTAGAAGAGGGTTTGGTTCTGGTCATTTGAACTATACTTCATTTGTCTGATGTTTGGAGTTATGACACTTTGTTCCAGTCTGTGTTTCAGTGTGGAGGAAAAAAATAAGTGTTGTTTTACCTGCCTGCACTGTTTTTTTTTTTTTTTTAATTACTGCAACATTCTGCTGTAGCCTATTCAAATGATTCTAAAATGAAAAAAAAAACCAAGATGATAGATTATCAGTCGACTATTGGCAGGATCAGACAAATCAGTTTCGACTATGGAAATTCTAAGTCGGGGACACCTCCACTCAGAACAGTCAGCGTTCATCAGGTACGGTGAAACGTGTCCTGTCTTCACATCCGTCTCAAGCTTTAAATCCTCACAGAGCAGCGTCTGGACAGCTGCAGCCTGCTGGGCCAATCAGAGCAGAGCAGCGTCTGGACAGCTGCAGCCTGCTGGGCCAATCAGAGCAGAGCAGCGTCTGGACAGGTGTGTGTTGTGTGCAGCGCTCGGCACCTGCAGGAAGGAGAACGCTGCTCCCTCGGACACGTCCATCACAACGTCTCCCAGCCTCAGCTGCAGCTTCCCCGAACGCCGGACCTGAAGCTTCCCGAGGAACCCCTCAGGGAAGTCCGAGAGCACCACGGTCTACACACACACACACACACACACACACACACACACACACACACACACACACAGACAGACAGACAGACAGACAGACAGACAGACAGACAGACAGACAGACAGACAGAGACAGACAGAGACAGACAGACAGACAGACAGACAGACAGACAGACAGACAGACAGACAGACACCTTGTGAGGACCAGCTGTTACACAATCAGATGTGGAGTGTGTGTGTGTGTGTCTGTGTGTGCGTGCTTGTACAGCTATATGTTGTGAGGACCTTTTGTGAGGACATTGGGTTTTTAACCTTACAAGTGAGGACATTTTTGCCGGTCCTCACTATTCCACAGACCTTTTTTGGCCTTTTTGAGGTTCAGACTGGATTTTTGGTTTCGGGTTACCGTTGGGTTTAGGTCAGGTTTAGGGCATAGGTCAGGGTTAGGCATTCATTTTTGATGGTTAGGGGGAGGGGCTAGGAAATGCATTATGTCAGTGAATGTCCTCACAACATGTAGCTGTACAAACGTGTGTGTGTGTGTGTGTGTGTGTGTGTGTGTGTGTGTGTGTGTGTGTGTGTACTGACTGGAGCCGGGACCGCTGCAGTCCTGCGCTCCTCAGACCGGGCCTCCCTCTTGGCCGGTCTCTCTGGACCGGGCCCGGGTCCGGGCCGCGGCGCCGGCGCCCGGCCCGGCATGCAGTCCGGCAGCTGCATGAAGAAGAGCTCCTCCCCCCCCGACAGGCGGAGCCCCCGCAGCAGCTCCGCTATGGAGGGCTTCTCCGCCCCGCTCCGGGCAGAGCCGCACCGGCCTCCAGCAGCTGCTGGGAACAACACGACAAACGCAGCCGCTTCAGGGTCAGCCAGAGGTCAGAGGTCAGGGGTCAGCGCGGCTCAGAGTCTGAGGCTCTCTCACGTGGGGGGCTCTGGCTCAGGGGTAACTGGACGGGTTTCAGCTTGTCGTCATTCTTCAGACCCGGGTCGTCGATGAACTGCAGGGACACAAACACCACCAACACTCAGCTCTCGGTCTCGCTGAGGACGCTGTCCTCCACAGTCCTGGCTGCAGGACGAGCAGCGCTCGCCGTGTTCAGACTGAAAGCTGGGAGTGATTCCAGAGATGAGGAGCAGAGCGGCTGAACCATCTGCTCCTCGTGGTGGAGAGAAGGGTGGAGCTGGGGGAGGACAACACAGGACCACGGAGGACAGAGGTGAGGACAGGGTGAGGACAGGGTGAGGCGGTGGAGGACAGGGTGAGGCGGGTAGAGGACAGGGTGAGCTGGTGGAGGACAGGGTGAGGCTGTGGAGGACAGGGTGAGGCTGTGGAGGACAGGGTGAGGCTGTGGAGGACAGGGTGAGGCGGTGGAGGACAGGGTGAGGTGGTGGAGGACAGGGTGAGGACAGGGTGAGGTGGTGGAGGACAGGGTGAGGACAGGGTGAGGTGGTGGAGGACAGGGTGGGCTGGTGGAGGACAGGGTGAGGACAAGGTGAGCTGGTGGAGGACAGGGTGAGGACAGGGTGAGCTGGTGGGAGGAGGAGGTCTGAGGAGAGGGGGATGATGGGACATGTTGTTTCTCACCAACGCTGGTCTAAAGGAAACACGGCGGGACATTTCGGGACGCCTGTCTCAACACTTCAGCTTCTCCCCTGACGGAGACACTCACATCGTCTCTCTGCAGCTTACTGAGGATCTGGTCTTCGTCCTCGTCGTCCTCTGCCTCTCGCCGTTCCTTCTTCATGGTCCTGCAGACGGGGGACGACCCGGAGCCCTGCGGGTCTGGAGCGGCTCGCCAGCCTGGACACAAACTCAGAGTGAGGAAGAGGAGGAGGGGGAGGATGAAGGGCGGGACGGGGACGGCCGTCACCTGCTCTACGTCCAGAGTCCGCGGGACCCTGTTCAAAGATGGAGTGGGACTGGATGGTCTGAGGCCTGTCCTTCCTCCGGCCTCGGCCCTCCCTCCGCCGCTCGTCCCTCTCTCTCCGGTCCTTCCTCGGGGCCGCCTGGACGTCCTCCTTCGACCTGGACACACTGCAGCTTCATCACACATGAAGAGGAGGGAGACGGAACCATGGGAGACGAGCCGGTCCCTCACTCACTCGTCTTTAGTCCTCCTCACAGCGTGGACGTTGGGCTCAAACGTTTTCTGTGGACGACACCAAACACACCTTCTGTAGACATGGTCAGAGGACGGACAGGTCCACTGTGATCAGAGGACGGACAGGTCCACCGTGATCAGAGGACGGACAGGTCCACCGTGATCAGAGGACGGACAGGTCCACCGTGATCAGAGGACGGACAGGTCCACCGTGATCAGAGGACGGACAGGTCCACCGTGATCAGAGGACGGACAGGTCCACCGTGATCAGAGGATGGACAGATCAGAGGACGGACAGGTCCACTGTGATCAGAGGATGGACAGGTCCACCGTGATCAGAGGATGGACAGATCAGAGGACGGACAGGTCCACTGTGATCAGAGGACGGACAGGTCCACCGTGATCAGAGGACGGACAGGTCCACCGTGATCAGAGGACGGACAGGTCCACCGTGATGAGGTCATCTGAATGCTGGTCATGTTCTCAGTGCTCTGGCCTCATGGGAAGGTCCCGGGCTCTGTGGGGGTTTGCATGTTCTTTCTCCAGGCTCTCTGGTTTCGTCCCACAGTCCAAACATGTGGCGAGGTGAACTGGTGACACTAAATTACTCAAATGATCACACATAATGACTGCTGGTCTCCCCGCTTGGTCCTTTATCAGGACCACAAAGCGCTGGCGCCGCTCAGGTTCCGCCTGGACAGAAACCTGCACACACGAAGGAAGAACATGCAAACTGCACAGCGAAGGCCCCAGACTCGAACCCAGGACCGTGTCTGTCCCCACATTGAACAAAGCTTCCTCACCTTGGTCTTTTTGAAGCCCCCCCCCAGAGTCAGGTCCCTGGTCCTCAGAGAACTCAGCCTCCCGGGAGGAGGGGGCGAGCACAGGGTCCTGACCCGGCCTGGGAGGCCAGAGGGGCCCGGGACCCCGGCTGCTGCTCCCGGTTCAGTCATGCCAGGCCGGGCTGGTCCTGCGCAGGGGGGGTCAAACGGTCCTGTTCTTCAAGGGGTCTGGTTCTAAAGAGCTTCCTGGGAATGAAGACTCTCCTCATTCTTCATCCCTTCAAACCCCGCAGGATCCAGACCCAGAGAGCCTCTTCAGAGCCGCTCCGCCGCAGAGGAACAGCCCCATCTCCAGCCTGCGGGCTCCACACACCCCGGACCAGGACCACTGATCCCCGCTGCAGCGGCTCCCAGGCCGGACTAGGTCCTCAGGAAGCCCCGCTGGAGCGGCTCCCAGGCCGGGCTCAGACCTCAGGAAGCCCCGCTGCAGCGGCTCTCAGGCCGGGCTCAGTCCTGCAGAAGCCCCGCTGGAGCGGCTCTCAGGCCGGGCTCAGTCCTGCAGAAGCCCCGCTGGAGCGGCTCTCAGGCCGGGCTAGGTCCTCAGGAAGCCCCGCTGGAGCGGCTCCCAGGCCGGGCTCAGACCTCAGGAAGCCCCGCTGCAGCGGCTCTCAGGCCGGGCTCAGTCCTGCAGAAGCCCCGCTGGAGCGGCTCTCAGGCCGGGCTAGGTCCTCAGGAAGCCCCGCTGGAGCGGCTCCCAGGCCGGGCTCAGACCTCAGGAAGCCCCGCTGGAGCGGCTCTCAGGCCGGGCTCAGACCTCAGGAAGCCCCGCTGGAGCGGCTCCCAGGCCGGGCTCAGACCTCAGGAAGCCCCGCTGCAGCGGCTGGTTCCGGGTCTGTGCTCCTCCAGAAGCTAACCGCTAAGTTGAGACGCCTTCTCGGTCAGGATCCAGCAGCGTCCTGACCATGTGCGTTGGCGGGTTCCAGAAGGTTTAAAATGCCCAGAATAAAGTTAACCCTGCGAATAAACTCGTTAATAATCCAGTTTTTAAGGTTTTTATTCCCTCTGCGCGGTGCTTTGTTGTTGCTGCTCGCTAGCAGTACCCAGGAACAGCCACTAGAGGGCGGCGTTTGCTTCTTGACGGTGTTGCGTTCACGGAGCTCCGGAGCGGAGGAGAATCCGGGTCCCTCGACATCAGCTGTTCTCCACTGCAGTGCCTCAGAGAGAGCTCAGAGAGCCAGGAAGGAATCTGATTAGTGAAAATAACACTAGCAGGAAGATAAAGTTTATTTTAGAAGACGAAATCCTGATAAAGAAGTCACTGACAGAAGAGACATATAGCTAAAGATGTCGTGAGTGTGTGTAGGAGGCACAACTAAAAAAAAGAAGAAAAACATGCTTCAGTAACGTTTTCTGAATTAACATATTATTAGGTCTATTTTTTAACACAAAGGTGAAGGATAACAACAAGAACAATTCAATGACCGGTTTCTAAACTCTTTAACTATTCTTGATATCGGCATGACGTCACGCACCACGTGATCTTCCTTAGTTACCAGGCCGGAGGGGCAAACAACGTGGAAGGCACCGTAGCGACCGTAAGGGCTTGCACAGTTATTAAAACTTTTAGTGTTCTTTTGTGTAGCAGCACAAGTTTATTATTGGTCACTGGTGCCAGGTGTGGCTCACCAGTATCAGGATGGGCTGAAGCCTGAAGATTTTAGCAAGATATAAGGCAGAGCTGCACATGGTCGGCTGGATTCCTGTCCATACAGGCACACAGCTGATTTCTGGCTAAATAATCCAAAACAATGGCCTAGTGTGGGTACCCAGATGTGAACCACTACCTCATCAAAGCTCTTGGTAAGTACAAATGTTGCTATAAAAGGTGTCTATTTAAAAAAATGTATTTGACAAACACAATTTGATTAAAATGAGGACGCTTAACAAGCTAGCATTAGCTCACCTGCTAGCGCTTGTTTGTTATCACGTTTAAAGGAACAGGCTCATGTCCTGGCACGCCAGACTGTCTCTCCATGGGCAGAGACACACGGGGAAACACGGATCTCTTTATGTCTTTATATGTGTGTAATACATACAGTCAGTCTGGCATGCCAGGCTAACAGGCTAACAGGCTAACAGGCTCAGCTCACATCCACCCATATAGTCTAGAAACGGAAATGGCAGCTCTAAACTTTCCTTTCTTACCTGCTACAAAGTGTGCAGAACAAACATAAGTGTAGTCTGATTTCGGCAGCCACAGTTTTCCCGGTGTTTTGCTGGTATTGTCGGCGGTTCCGTTTATAGCCAACAGTGTTTTACTCCTCCTCTCTGGTTCAGCAGCCTCGCTTGGTATCATATAAAAGGACAAGAGACTGTGGAGCTACATTGTTGGTGCAGTTTAACACACAACAATTCTTCACCATCTTTTATATTTCTATATCTCTCAGTCTATAACAAATACTGAGCAAGAACAAACTCCACACGAACGCTATGCTTGCAGCACTGTCCGTGATTGTTTGCCCCCTCGCACTGGTTGCTGAGGACCGCACATACCTGAATGTGCTTAGTTCCCCGGATGTCCGTGTTCGAGAATAGTGTGTAACTTTCAAATGTCTATGAATGTCCGTTTTAGCCAAGCCACTACTAGTGGAGATGACAAGATGCAGATTAAGCCGATCGGCTCCTCTAACATGTAGTGGGATTTTTCAATATATATAATTATTGCTTTGCTTGTCGACCGGCGACATTCCCGCGCTGGCGCGCAGGAAATTTTGCACACCAGCTTCTTGACTGTGTCCCTGGACAGTCGGAGGACAGGGCCCACTCTGGACAGTTCACCAGTCCATCGCAGGGCAAAAGAAATCAGTTTGTGTCTATTTGAAATGTTCCCTGTTACTCTGACGTGATAACTGAATATATCAGAAGGTTAAATTTCATGTAAATATTTATTTTCTGACTAAACTGAACATGACATGTTAGACTATATATCTATTAGAGATTAGAAAAACTGCTGTCCTTGATTTCTTCTGGAAATGGATTTCTTCTTTGACTGTCTTAATAAGACATCACGGTCAGGAGTATGAAGTCTGTCAAAATACCCCACAAAACAAGCAACAAAACAAAGATGTTTATTTCATTCATTTGAAGACATTTCATGTGTTACATTACATACATAACTTAATCCTTTTCTCGTGAATTAATGAAGTCTTTTACTTCTCGTTTGGCATTAAAATAAGTATATAAACTTCTTACACCATGACAACAGCAATAAAACTATAAAGTTAAAATGAAACTATAAAGATAAAATGAAGAAGAGCCAATCAAACAGGATTAAAGAGCACTAACAGTCATAAAGTCAGTCCAGATGAAGTGGTGAAAATGAGGAGCATATCCAAGTGGTGTGTGCTTGTTGTTGGACTGGAGCCAGTGGTTGATCCACGCTAACAGTGAGTGCATGTCTGTTCAACACTGAAGACTGAGACACTAAAATGTGGACGACAGAATTCAAACTGCAGCCACGAACTTGTTATCAACTCACCAACATGAAATACAGTCACACTAAGAACACAGCAGCGAATCCCGCTGCACAGCTGCTCAGAATGTATGAGGGAGACAGACGTCTTCTGCTGGCAGAAACTCTCTGACACAGTGAACAACATGGCTCTCTCAATCCCTCATCTGGTCCTTCAGTAAATGGTGTGAGAAGCAGGGATGCCCGACTCCACGGTGAGAGATCCAGTCCCTGCTGGGTGAAAACATGCTCAGACGCAGCAGATCCAACACAGATAAATTGGAGCATTCTAAACAGCGTTCTCACCTGAGATAAGAGTGATGTGAAGGCTAAAGTCTTCACTGGTTATCTGCCCACCAGATAATGAGGAGATAATACAGGAACACTTCACCTCTGCAGCGTTTAATCAGCATCTATTTGGGATAAAACTCAGTATCAAAGTACAAAGTCAGACTGGCCTGTGATCGAGGAAAACAAGAGGCTCGGCAGTCAAGGCTGTCTGGTAAGGTCCAGAAGGTTCTTTGAGTGGCAGTATAAGATCCTTCAGAAACACACCTCCAGGGCTGCAGATACTCCTCTACAACAGAGCAACTTCAGCAGGCTGACCACACCAGAACCAGGGTGTGAACCCCTCCCCACCACCTGTCTGTCCTCACCTTTCATCACCCAGCGCCACCGGGAACAGCAGAAAATCTCCTGAGTCTGGTTCTGCAGAAAGTCTGTGGCTGTGCTGCATTCAGCAGCAGAGAAATAAAGTTTCATTGAATTAAAAATTGGCTGTCGGAGTAACCTAAAGGGAAAACTGCAGTTCTTTACCCTGCTTGAGGATGTATGCTCTGATTCACATGGTGTAAAACACAATAATGACACTGAAGGCAGCTCCAATAAAACCTGACTCTCAACATATTCATAAATAGTCATGAACAGGCGATCCACGGTACGCTGAATGTTCTCCACTCTCGTTATCAGCTGCCCATCCATCCATTGTCCATCCTTCCATCTCTCTATATATCTATCCATCCATCCCTCCCTCAGTTGGTAAAGCTGGTCATCATTTGGAAGTTTGCCAGCTCAATTCTCTACCTGTCCACATGTCGAAGTGTCCTTGAGCAAGACACTGAAGTCCAAACAGCCCCCAATGGAGGACTGAGCTCCCACCAGGCAGTGGTCACTCTATAGAGTATTTGCAGCTGACGTCACACACCCGGCCTCGCAGTGCACGCTGGGTAGTCGCCGCCATGATGGAGTGAAAACAAACATTCAGGCGTATGATGGATTATGTGGCTAATTTTGGTCAAAGGAGAGCATGAAAAGATGGAAAATGACCACAAAACTGTAAGGAATAAAATAAGTTGTGTTTGGTGTGAATAGCTTTGAGATTTTGTGAAGAAGTGTGTGAGAAACATGATCTGAGGTGCTGCTGTGAAATGTGAGGCTGGGTTCTGGTTTGTTTTGCCGCTGACGGGAGGCGGTCGGCTCAGAGAAGATTCTGTCTGGCATCTCTTAAAGTGTAGATTTTCTAGTTTCATATGAGACCCAGCATGGAGCTGGAGCAGACGGTTCTGGTTCTGTAGTGTTTCGTGTCTGGAGGTGCGGCTGAGGGGGGCGTGTTGAATCGTTGCATCTGGATTTTAAAGTTGTTATAAAACAAACACTCGGTGGTCAAAGTGCAGCTGGAGCATTCAGTTAGTGAGATTAAGGCTTCCTGATTTAGACACAATTGAAAGAAATCATCCTCACAGCATTTTAGTCACTTTCTACACTCGTTGAAGAGGAGCAGACGGCTGCTGGACCCGGTACCGGGTCTGTCTGGCCAAACCGGTTAAATGACTCCATGATGAACAAGTCCATGTTGGCCTGGAGTTTAACTCTGACATGTAAGCTTGCAGATCTACGCACTTCAGACTTCACAAGAACGTTGTCTGCGTTGCCGATTCAATACTGTCTCAGTGCTCCCACAAAGCCGGATACAAAATACTTGTATGAATCCAGGCTCTTGTTCGCTGAAGAACTGTCGATTAGATAACAGTAAATGTCGGCGTTCTCCAGATCGGGGAGTTCTTGAATCTCAGCCGTGGATACGGGTCCTGCTGCAGCCTGAAATCCGTAGTTTCTCCCGGTCCCGGTCTTTGTGTGTTACGTCCAGATTGTCCACTTGATCTGACAACACAACAACATCCCTCCTCTCCTGATCAGTCCACGTTTTCAGCGTAACAGAACACTGAACGTGCACTACTCTCTATGAATGAAACCGCGTATCACTGGTGGTTTTCACTCCAACATGGCGGCGGTCCTCCGGTTGCCAACTCCCGGGTCACGTGAGTGCAAATACTCGATTGGAGTGTGAACGTTTGTGTGAATGGGTGAATGTGATTAACAGTGCATTCCTAAACTGGGACTTTCGTCTGAACAAGTGGGACCTGATAAACTGTTGCTCTTTCCACCAAACACAGGGATTTCTATCCATGTGACTGCTGACGGACGACGATGCGCTGCAATGTTTAAAACTGGACAAGAGTATATACAGGTTATTTTCCATTTGAACGTTAATTTGTTTTCTTAAGTTATTAATTTATTTGTTGGATTATTTTTTTGTTGTTACTGTCATTGTTTGTCTATTTGTAGGAGTACCACTCTGACCAATCCGCGTTCAGACTCTTATTCTCCACTCCTAGTGCCGAATTTAGATTTCTGATAGGATCACAGATTAACAGTAACTCATAGACTACACAATCCCAGTGAGGGAACAAGTATAGCATTATTATTGCAACAACACATTACTGATACATCGGCCGGCCAGTATATCAGGTCGATATTTGAGTTTTTTACTGGTATTGTCATCGGCCGATACAGGTAACATTTTAAAACGCATGTCATTATGCTGTGACATGCATGTAATTACGCTGTACTGTGCATAAAATTACACTAACATGCATTTAATTAGAGTGTAACACACATGTAATTACGCTTTAAAATGCATGTTATTGCATTGAATTACAATTAAAACATGCATGTAATTACACTTTAAAACACATGTAATTACACAACACATGTAATTACACTTTAAAACACATGCTGCCCCTTTACATACAAATTATTTGAACTGATACAAATTACAATAATTACATGCGCTTTAAAGCGTAATTACATGTATTTTAAAGTGTAACATGTGTCTTAGTGTAATTGCATGTGTTTTAAAGATATATTAAGATTGTTCTTCTTTCTGCCCCTTTTCTTTCATTTGTTTTGTGTCTAAACTGATGACATTGATGTATTTTCATCTTTTTTGTTTTGTGATTTTGTGTTGTTTTAAAGAGAGAAAGAAAAATAAACTAAAGGAAACTAATTACGCTTTAAAACACATGTAATTACATTGCAACGTGCATGTATTTACACTAATACACATGTAATTAAACTTTCACAAATGTAATTACACTGTAACACGCATGTATTTACACTAATATGCATGTAATTAAACTACCACGAATGTAATTACACTTTAATACGTACGTAATTACACTGTACCGCACATGTAATTAAAGCCGCAAGCGGCATTGGTCGGGACCGAGCCTCCTTGCCGGCCCACGACTGAGACGTCCACCCACTAACATGGAGTTGTTAGCAAGTCCCATCCACTAACATGTAGCTGTTAGCATGTCCCATCCACTAACATGGAGCTGTTAGCATCTGTCATCCACTAACATGGAGTTGTTGCATCGATGAGCTGACCTTCAGACATGTGTCACCCATCACAGTGGAGCCAGGAGTAAACTCCAGCACCTGCTCATCCACCTGGATCTGCTTTGGCAGTTCAGTCACGCACAGGAACTCTGAGCTCGGCTGGAAGCCATCGCGGCTCATCGCCGTGGTGTACAGTGCATCACCACAAACCAAGACATCATCAAGGTCCTGCCTCCCCCATGAGAGCACACTGTTCAACATGTGTCTGGCTAAGCTGAGTGCAGCTACAGCCATGCACTGCTTCCCTGCGTTGCTAAACCTCTGGCTGCCCTGGTGGAAGGATCCCTGCACAACCTTCTGGAGCCTGATCCCCGTCCTGACGTCAACCACTGCTGCTCGCCTCGCTGCGCTCACACCAACACCTGACTGGCCTGACCGGGAACGCTCGGGAACGGGACACTTAGCTTCGGGGAAGACGCGTTGCTCCGTCGGCACGGCAGGGCACGCAGCAGGACCCTCTTCCCCGACCGCCGCTGGAACCGGGCCTGCGGTCGGGGGCAACACCTCCTCCACCACCTCCTGGGTTGCTGCCTCCGCCTGACACAGAAAGGAAGCAACAGGTTTTACAGCGTGTTCAAACTAAAGAGACATGATGCAGGTCATCTACAAATAAGACACGCAGAGTATAAAACCAAGAACCAACCCGGGGGCCTGGTGGGCTGGGGCGGGAGGCAGGGACGGGCTCAGGGGCAGGTGACGGTGTTGCCAGCACCTGTGAAGCAAAGAATAGCTGACAGTGAAGTTCTGCACTTACTCATTTCATCCCTCAAATTTCAAAGTCACACAAAACCAGCCTGCTGCTTTCCTCCTCTGCGCCTCCTGGCAACACCTGCTGGCCGACCCACCACACGTGAGGTCTGAAGAAAGGAAAAACAGTCCTTTCCAACAGCTGTCTTCCTGCTTGGTTAACCAGTGTCAACATGGAGTAAGTGTGAAAGTTACCTGGCCAGCTGGCGGACAGCGGGGCCGCCGTCAGAGCCAGAAGAAGGGGACACCTTCTCCATGGCGTCCAACATGAACCACACCAGATAAGCTAATCTCTCTTTTGCACACAATCAACTGACCATTTGGGTATTCACAGCAGAGAGCTGTGGTTAACTGAAATATTAAATATATTCCCTTCTTATTACCTTCCCGCTGCAGGTATTGCTGTTTTCTAAGTTTGTAAAGAAATTTCTAAAGAGTTTCTAAAGGAACACGTGCCTGGGAGGCGCCGGTGTCCAGCCAAACCTCAACGTACCCATGCTTGCTGCGACACGGCGGTATTCCTGATGCGGCGTGGATTATTGATCGGTGTACAATCAGATCACAGAGAGAGGAGAGGAGCAGCGAAGCTCCTCCGCTGCTCGGTGCAGTGGGTGAGAGCTGTCCTCCATAATGGATGTGAGCTTGGCCAAGATCCTCCTGTCACCCACATCAGAATCAGAAACGGATCTATTGCCAAGAACAGCAGCCTGTACCAGGAACTTGTTTTGGTGAAAATATAAACAGACAAAAGAAGGAACAGATTTAAAAAGGCACAAGTATAAAATATAAATCATAGGAGTTAAGACACAAACAAATAGCACAATAGCAGCAACAACAACAATTTACAGAATTAACATAATTTACAAAATCACAAAATTACAAAGGTTAAATCTATTTACAGTGATGGTTATAGAGCTGAAGATTTTCCGGAGTGCGTAGTTGGTGCATGTGTGTGTGTGTGGGGGGGTGTCAATAATGTTCACAAATTAGCTCGTAGCTCGCAGCAATGTTAAAAAAAAGAACTTAAAGAACAAAATAGTTCTGTGACGAACAGGCGTTCGTCACTGGTGAAATGCACTGCACTTTGCACACAGACACTTTTTCTCTTTCACTTTGCACTTTGTAATGCACACAACACTTTAAGAGGCTAATTTGCACATTGAGAAGAATTTGCACGACGATTGTCATTTTAAATGATTTATTTATTTATTGAAGGATGTTTGTCTGTGGGTCTGGTCGGGTGTGGCGGCGGACCTGCAGGACAAACAAATGACAAATCAAGATTGGGAAACGTGCAATATATGTGCCTGTTTTTAATTAGCTTTTCTTTTAGGTGTTGTCATGCATGCAGTGAGTGTGGAGAAGGTGTTGGGTGTATGAATGTGGTGAAGTGTGTGTGTGTGTGATTTTAACTCACCTTTCGGCTCTTGTGTCCAGGAGTGGTGTCCGGGCAAAAGATTCCCCGGGGGACGGACACCACTAAAGAAGGTTCCGGGCTGGACCAAGAGTGGAAATGGGTGGGGGGTGGTTTCACGGATTTTAGATATGGTTTAGGATTTAATGTATTTATTTGGGTTGTTAGTTTGGTTTATTCTTAAGTATGGGTTTTGTTTTCATTAGGTTAATATTATGAGTTTATAATGGAGGATTTTAACATAGTTTTAGAGATCTAATATTATGTTTTATACCTCCTGGAGTTTTTAATGGTTTTACCCTATTAAGCTGGGTGTATTTAAGGGCCCAAAGACACTCAGCAGAGAGACCGAGGCCGAGGCCGCTGTGTGCTGCTGCTGGGGAAGCCAAACTCCTGGAAAATCCTCCAATGCACCTTTTTGCACTTCTGCACTTTATCGTTGATTTTTTGCACAAGAAAATAAAAAAGAAGTGGACCACTGAACTTCGACTCATCTCTTCGTACTCACTGTTCCACCGCCGCTCACGCCACGCTGTTTACAAGTTCTTTTTGGGAAAGCATGAACTTTGTGAATAATTTTATGAAGCTCAGGTTGAGTTTTCCTTCTGCCCTTCAGTGTGTGCTCTCCGGATCTCCTCTAACCGATTCATTCTGGTTTCACTCTGAAGTTCTTGAAACCTCTGTCTTCCATTTCCCTTTTCCCTGTTTCTTCCCCCCTGTTTCAGTGACCTCCTTCATTTTTGAACAGCAGCATGTAGAGCACTTTGAACTATTTCCTGGTTCTAAATTCCCCAGGTGGTGCTGTCTGCACCCCCGCCCTGCCGCAGTGGCTTCAGGTTTTAGGTTGTATTTTTTGTTTGTTAGTTAACTTTTACTTTGAAGGGCTGCCACTTTTTTCTTTTAAGCATCTGAGCTTTTTGGGGAGTTTGCATTTGTATTAGCTGTAATCAGAAGGATTATCATCAAGGTCTGGATTTGGAACTGCCCTGTGCACTGCTTCCTCAGCTCCTCCCCACACAACTGACAGGACAGGAAGTGAGGTCGTAGTTAACGTTCCCTCCAAAGCCTTGGGTTGGCTGTGGGACCCATGTGACCATGTGGGTGTGATGCATTTGAGGGACCTACAGAAGGTGGGAATTTGGAGGTTTTTACCCAGGGTCTGCCTCCTGTGACGGCTCTGAACTGAGCTGGCCGACTCTCTGCTGGTACTCAGCCTGCAGGCCAGATCTCTCTTCTTCTGCCTCCTGCAGCTTAGTGACCTTCAGACTCTCTGCTTTTTCAGATGTTCTGACGCTGCCTCCTCCATTTCTAAGGCAGCTCTGAGCCAGTGGACTTCTTCGTGCAGGTAGGGAGTGTTTGTCTCACAGCCGGCCAGGTGATCCCGGAGCTCCTCTGCCTCACAGCTCTGGACTTCCAGCAGCTCCTGCAGCCTCTCAGTCTGGTCAATTTGTGACTCCAGCCTGTTTTCCAAGGCTTGAATCTGCTGCTCCTGGTCTTTCAGTTTGACGTCCTTCTGTTTGAGCTGAGAGTTCAACTTTTTTTGTTGGTCTTCCAAAGTTGTGATGCTGCTGGTCAAAACCTCCACCTCTGTGCTGACGGCTGTGACTCTAATCCTCCCGGTTGTCTTTTTTCTGGTCTTTACTGGGTCTCCTCCAGGACGCGTATGAGGCTTTCCACCTTCACTTCAGCGCTGAACACTGCTGTGGCTCAGAGGCTCAGTTGTTCTCTGCCTGCCTGTCAGACTGTTTTCTATACTGTCCACCCAGAGCGGAGCCCGGATTAGTAGACTGAGTCGCATAATGTTATGGATACACCCCAATGAGTGTACTTTATTGACATTATCAGTCAGCCCCTATCTTCTCACACAGATAAACCACCTTTTCTATCTTTATTAGAGGATGCACTGATATGACACTGAGCGTGTGTGTGTGTGTGTGTGTGTGTGTGTTTGTGTGGTTCTGATTTTACCAGGGATGAGTCTAATGATTGTACATTGAACACTGAGAAGTAGAACCTATGAAAACTCGCTATCTTGACGTTTTGAAAGCATGCATACAGAAAGTTCCACAATTGTTAAAGGCCTCTTCTTAATTAGTTGCTGTAATGACTCGCATTGTCTTATTTTTCCTCAGTTTCATGAACAGGCTCCTGTTCCAGATTAAAGGTATAATGGACGATGTTTTAGCCAATGAATGGCGTGATGCGAGTCTCAACTATTGGTCCTCTGACATGTCAATCTCACCGGAGAAATGCTTGCGTAACGCCGTCAAGCGGCTCGTAGGCTCGCGTGCATTCGTGTGTGTGTGTGTGTGTGTGTGTGTGTGTGTGTGTGTGTGTGTGTGTGTGTGTGTGTGTCAGTGTGAGTGAGTGGGTGTGAGTGTTGGGATGGGGCGGGGGGGGTGTGATGCCCTGGATCTCGGGGTGCGTGGCCGGAGCGCTGGGGGGTGTACTGGCTTGGGGTGGGTAGCCGCCCGTGTGGGCCGGTTCTCCTGGGGGGGTCATGGCCCTCCGCCTGGGTGGGGGGTCGGCTCTTGGGCTCTTGGGCCTTGGGCTCTCGGCCCTGCCCGCCCCGGGCGTCCGGCGCCCGGGGTGGACCGGCTCCTGCCGGTCGTGGCTCCGCGGGGCCCGGGCCCCGGGACCGCCGGGGTCCCCGGCCGGGGCTTTCCTCTGACCCATTTCTGAACCGGAGCGGGGGCGTCTGCCTGGGGGAGCGGCTTGGATCCGGGCTCTGTGATGACCGCCGGCTGTCTGGGCTCTGAGGGCCTCTCTGGCCTGCTTCTGGCCTTCTCAGGGGTCAGAGGTCATATATGCATGATCACTATCACCATCACTGTCACCATCATATTTTGATAATCACGCTGATCTTTAATCACTCTTCACATACTGGGTTACCTTGTCTTCTTGTGGTGGTTAGACTAATGGTGATCTGTAGTAGCCCTCTCTTGATGCACGCCCCGAGTTTACTACTAGTTATTACTAGTTACGACTAGCTATATTCTCAAAAAAAAAAAAAAAGGTTTGTGGTGTCCTTGCATTTCCTTCCTTCCCTACACCTCCTTTTATTTTTGTGGCCTGGTCTGTTCACTGCTATGGTTCGTCAGGGGAAAAAAAAAGAAAAAATTTTATATATATATATATATATATATATATATATATATATATATATATATATACATATATATATATATATATATATATATATATATATATATATGTATATATATATGTATGGTTCTGTCAGTTTTTGTGTTGGTTGTCGGCTCTGTTTTGGTGTTGTCTAGATTGGGGTTTGGGATTGTTCTTGCTTGCGTGTGGTGCATCGACAACACTGTTTTGCATTGTGAATTTGTACAAAGGTTGTGCCCCCCCCCCCCCCCCCCCCCTTTCCCTCTCTTTATCTCTCTCTCTTTCTGTCCCTGCTCCCTGAGCGTCTCCGTCCCGGTCCTGTCCTCAGCCATGCCGGATGCCAGTTTTAAATAAAGGCAGCAGCAGCAGGAGACTCAGTCTCGTCCTGCTGCTAACATTAAAATCTGTTCGGATAGTAAAAGGCTACAATCATACAATATTGCACGCCCCAGCTGCTGAACAGGACAAGGGAAAAAAAAAAAAAAAAAAGCGGCTCGTAGGAGTAGTTGAGCAAAAACAACAATCAGATGTAGAGAGAGAGAGAAAAAAAGGAGGCCTGCAGCCATGTTGTCTGGCGCATGCGCGTTTTCAAAAAGTGAGTAACAGACGTTTGGCTTCGACTTTTTCAAGAAAATCGTCCATCATACCTTTAAGTACTGTACTTTGCCCTGTTCTCGTATCTCTGCCTCCTGCACTCTGGTTTTATCTGAACGATTCATTTTGAGTTATTAGGGGTTCGGGTTACTGCTACTGCTCTACATGAATAAATAAAATTCCCCCGTCTCATTCAAGTTAGAAATAGTTCATAATTTAATTAAACTTCAACTAAACTTTATTTACATCATTCCATTTACAACACAGTCATTTCAGGGTACTTTTAAAGAAAAAGACAGTTCCACATGAGCAAGCAGATGAGATGAATGAAAGGAAAACTGTCTTTAAAAAGGAAGAAACCTGCAGAACCAGACTCAGAGGAGACTTTCTGTAGAACCAGACTCAGAGGAGACTTTCTGTAGAACCAGACTCAGAGGAGACTTTCTGTAGAACCAGGCTCAGAGGAGACTTCCTGCAGAACCAGACTCAGAGGAGACTTTCTGCAGAACCAGACTCAGAGGAGACTTTCTGTAGAACCAGGCTCAGAGGAGACTTCCTGCAGAACCAGACTCAGAGGAGACTTTCTGCAGAACCAGACTCAGAGGAGACTTTCTGTAGAACCAGGCTCAGAGGAGACTTTCTGTAGAACCAGGCTCAGAGGAGACTTCCTGCAGAACCAGACTCAGAGGAGACTTTCTGTAGAACCAGGCTCAGAGGAGACTTTCTGCAGAACCAGACTCAGAGGAGACTTTCTGTAGAACCAGGCTCAGAGGAGACTTTCTGTAGAACCAGGCTCAGAGGAGACTTTCTGTAGAACCAGGCTCAGAGGAGACTTCCTGCAGAACCAGACTCAGAGGAGACTTTCTGTAGAACCAGGCTCAGAGGAGACTTTCTGCAGAACCAGACTCAGAGGAGACTTTCTGTAGAACCAGGCTCAGAGGAGACTTTCTGCAGAACCAGACTCAGAGGAGACTTTCTGTAGAACCAGACTCAGAGGAGACTTTCTGTAGAACCAGGCTCAGAGGAGACTTCCTGCAGAACCAGACTCAGAGGAGACTTTCTGCAGAACCAGACTCAGAGGAGACTTTCTGTAGAACCAGACTCAGAGGAGACTTTCTGTAGAACCAGACTCAGAGGAGACTTTCTGTAGAACCAGACTCAGAGGAGACTTTCTGTAGAACCAGGCTCAGAGGAGACTTCCTGCAGAACCAGACTCAGAGGAGACTTTCTGCAGAACCAGACTCAGAGGAGACTTTCTGTAGAACCAGGCTCAGAGGAGACTTTCTGCAGCTGTGGAACAACCCATTTTCCAGACTTGATCTAATCCGACAACCAAAATCCACTCAGATTACCTTTGAGCCGCTGGATTCAAGACGGTCTGACTAACACAACGGAGTCAGACACTCCTTATGAATCAGAGCACCAGCTGATGTCGTGGAATTTTATTTTAAAAAGTATCCTAGGCCAGTCACGGTGCAAAAAACCCCACAAACATATATTCCAGAAAAAACGTAAAATCCTCAAGTATATCCATTCTTGGTTCTTGAAGTCTTCCATCGTAGTTCTCCTCAGAAAAATCAGGCAGAGTCAGAGTCAGAATGCAAAAGGAGGACTTTATTCCCAAAAAACCCTCCTGGCAGTCAGGTTGACCAAAAGAACTGACGCGCCGATCGCTCTCCGCTCCATCTATTTATACTATTTCTTGGGGGTTCGTTGCTGCTTAATTAGTTCTCCTTCAAGACACAATTGTTCAAACATTCGTTGAGTCTCCTTCAAGACACAATTGTTCCCCCCTCCCTACAAAGGTCACTGTCCGTGACCCCTTAGGAGGCCCACTCAGCCTCCATCAAGTCTCCTTCAACTCTTCCCAAATGCCAGGTGTTGTGCAACAAATCATGGTGTTACATTTCTTGTCCAATGAGCCTCATTTACACCAGAGGGAGACAGAGAGACAATTGACCTGTCATCTTAACTTTAGAAAAACAAACTGTCCAGCTGCCAAGAGGCTGCCGTAAAAATGAAAAATGGCAGGCTGGCGAACAGAAAAAGGATACATGTCTTTTCTACGCCTGTGTCTACTAGCCTACTATAACTAACAGAGACATGCATTACATGAACAATAGTAGCTAACATAATATAATAAGCATGATGTAAAGAATATTATAAAATTATTCAACACTGACTGCAATCACACTCTCAGGCACAGGTAAACCACGTCATGCCACGTCATGAAGTCTTTCCGCACCTCAACCATTCCTGAAGTCCTTGAGTTTTAGGTGCTAAGACAGAACCCTGTGGAACTCCATGTCTAAGTTTAGTCTGAGCTGAAGAGTCATCAACAGGAACCAAGTGGGACCTGATCAGTATCAATCATTTTGAACCTTTAATCCAGATCATCACCAATGTAAAAGAGTTGCAATAAAGACGCTTTGATATTAAAGTTCTTGTAGCTGCTTCAAAAACGTATGCAGACAGGTAATAAATGAGATACTCCCACAAATCATTATGTAAAAGCTTTATTGGAGTATCCAACTCTGTGTTCAAGCATGAAATTGTACAGCGATTGTCAAATGCAGTGCAAGGTCAACAAATCTCCATCAGCCGCACTCAGCACGTCGGTGGATCTGTTACCAGTAACCTGAAGAGAGAAACGCCTGACCGTCACGTGTATTTCAGCTCCGTCACGTCAGGGAAATTAATGGTTAGCCAAACTGTTAGCACAAAGTTTGTTTCATTTTTCCTTTTTAAATTTTCAGAACTTGAGCACTGTAAAAAGTCAAGTTTGCATCTCCAACCTGCAGGATGAATGATGACCCACTTCTCCAACCGAGCCACAGCAGCCGACTGTACCACATGTTTGGGCCAAATAACCATAAAAACACACTTCCAACCATTAAAATCGTCCTCAAATTGAAGGCGTTCCATCTGACTACAGTAATTTAACTTCCACTGCTCACTGTCTCACTAAGACAGAGTAAATCAGAAACAGGTGCTACTTTTATTGACAAAAAGAAGAAAATACAGACTACAATACATTGGATTAACCAGCTCCATGCAGAGTTCAGTCTCATTCAAAGCACTGCGAAAAGCGAACACTTCCAGCCCATTTCGAACATTTCGACGAGTACAGCAGAACAAATGCTTTCTTCATAAACTGTGAGAATAAATCAATCATATCACTAGAAACTCTGCAAAAGCAGATGAAGATGCACCTCGCTTCAGAAGATTTATTTTCGAAGAATTCCTCGAATGAGATGAAGGGAAATATATTGGCACTGAAGTTATAATGCAGTTTGCTTCATGTTTTTGCTTTTGTCGTCACCGTCAGACTCCCGTCTGAATCTGAGGAACAGAAAGCATCAGAGCGTGAGGGAAGGCCTGGCCAGGAGAAAACAGCATCATTCTGCAGGAGCAGGACATCTTACCTGTTTTCTGCTCTCCTCCTCTTCAGCAGAGTGTAGGAAGTGGTTGTGATGAAGACCAGAACCAGGAAGCCCGTCACTGCCGCCAGGCCAACTGCAACTTGGGAAAGGACACCCATCTCTGCAGCTGCAAACAGACATACAGCTTTCAGAGAAACTCATGCAGAAGAATCAGCTGCTGCCACAAACACAGTCTTATCCTGAATATCATCATGCTGGGTGACATTCAGAGCCATAGTGAGGTATGAGGTTAGCATGAACTAGCTTTATGCTATTAGAAACTGTTTATGTCGTTGTCGTTCAGTGTTCAGCTCAAACCTCAGCTCTCAGTCGCCACTGTTAACATCTGTAAACACCAGTAAACAACATGGCAGAGGTCTGACTGTCCACACTGACCCCTGTCAGTTCTCTGCACTCAGACAGCTGTCTCTCCTTCCCTTTACCCTACAGAGAGAATTCCCCCAGTGCTTTACGTTCACCCCAAAGCCAACCCCACTTCAGCAACCAACCGCATCAGGAGGTACCTCAGTAAGGCTGATCAATTATTCCCTGATTGGTCCATGTTTATTCTTGGAGACTTTAATCAGTGCGATCCCAACGAATCCCTGGAAGCATTAAACCGTACATCTCACGCTCGCCCGCCCGGGGAAGACACCTGATAAACATTACTGCTGCCGTTCTTCCTCTTCTACACTCAGCTGATCTCCTCACCATCCTGTCCCTGCCTACTCTCCAGTCATCAGGGAAATCAAGGATGTGACCAAGACCCTCAGGCAGTGGACCAGTGAGAGCAAAGCCACTCTCCAGGGATGTTTGGAGTCCACCAACTGGAGCATCTTCCGTCCTGCTCTGATGGCCTCCATTACCAAGCAGAGGTCTTTCTATTATCCTTCTGAGAAGAAAATATCACCTCCAAGATGAACCCTGGGTGATCATCTTCCACAGGGTTCTGTCTTAGAGCCTATACTCTTCACATTAACATGCTTCCTGTAGGGAACATAATCAGGGAACACTCCATTAACTTCCACTGTTCTGCAGATGAACAGAACACCTGAGAAAGAAATGATGTAAACATCTGGAACCACCGAGAGAACCTGGTGTTACTTTGGACCAGGGCGTCTCCTTCAACGCTACAGTAAACAAGTCTTCAGAACCTCCTTTTTTCACCTTTAAAGTCTCTAAAATCAGGAACATGTTCACCCAGAGTGACTCTGAAAAACCCATCCCTCATGTGTTCCTCCAGAGTAGACAGTTTTTCTGAGGCTTTTGTATTATTTATATCGATATCGGAATTATATCGTATCGACCGAATTTAAGACCTATATCGTGATAACATTTTTGGCCATATCGTCCAGCCCTACTTCCATCCATCCATCATCCATCCATCCATCATCCATCCATCCATCATCCATCTATTGCACACTTGGAGGGACGACCCGACTCGTGTGGATGTTTTGAAAAAGAGCTTCAGTGAAGAGTTCTGTAAGACACAGAACACACTGCCACATCTGTGTGGGTGTGTAACAGGTTTCTGTCGGACCCTGCTCACTTTAGGGGATACTCCCTCTGGTGGTGAAGCAGGGGAACAGCCTGTGTGTCAGTGCTCCGCTGTGGGGATGGGCAGTGCTGAGGAATGAAACAAATTACAGGGGGAGCAATTAAATACAAGTGAAGTAATAAAAGGGTAGTTCCCCTACACATCCATCCATCCATCATCCATCCATCATCCTTCCATCCATTTATCCATCATCATCATCCTTCCATCCATTTATCCATCATCATCCTTCCATCCATCCATCCATCATCCTTCCATCCATTTATCCATCATCATCCTTCCATCCATCCATCCATCATCTTTCCTTCCATCCATCATCCTTCCATCCATCCATCCATCCATCATCCATCCATCCATCCATCATCCTTCCATCCATCCATCCATCCATCATCCTTCCATCCATCTATCCATCCATCATCCATCCATCCATCCATCATCCTTCCATCCATCTATCCATCCATCATCCATCCATCCATCCATCATCCTTCCATCCATCTATCCGTCCATCATCCTTCCATCTAGGGCTGGACAAAATTTCGATATCAATATATACCGCGGTATATTTTTATTCAATAACGGTGATATGAGTTTTAAACACATTTTCGATATAGTGCATTACAGTATGTGTTTCACAATCACTAATTGCTGTTCACGGCGCCGCCGATTCAAGCCGAGCAGAAAGCGCCTCAAGAGAGTGATCAGTGCTCTGCAGCTACAGCTGGCCGTCCTCAGCTCAGGCTACAAGCTGAGCTCCACCGCAGTGAGTTTGAGCTCCAAAATGAGAACTTGTGATGTAAACGCGACTGAACAAGCTTCCACAAGCTAATTTGTGGCCGCGAAATAATAAATCGTGCGCACGAAATACTAATTTGTGGCCACGAATTAGGAATATCATTCACTGAACAGCCCATTAAAGTTAGCAGCATGTTGACAGATGCAGACTTTCGGTCTCAATAACTCTTTAACAAAACGTCAGTAACATACAAAGGGCGCCTGCATCCCATCGCTGTGAGCTGGACGACAGGCTACAAGCTCATTTTCATTAAAAGTATCCGTCGATGAAGCAGCAGAAACAAAGCTGGTAGTGCTGGGGGGTTCAGGGACCGTCTATAATTTACAAGACACTGAAACAGCGGAGACAAATACCACAAAAAAAAAAAAAAAAGAAAAGTACAGGGATTCGCTGCAGTGTCACCATAATCACTACAACCTTAAGTAATCTGTACTTAAAGCTCGTGTCCGGAGTTTTGAACGAGAGAGTTTTTTTTAATCCAATGTCTGGAGGTTCCGCCCTCCCTCTGCTTTCATGAGCGACCAAGCCACGCCCCTTTAATTGTGCACGCTATTATCCGTCGGGTGAAAATGAGAGCCTCTGAGTCCTGCAGCATCCTCCATGTTGAGCTGTTTACGGTGGATGTTCAGCAGACAGTGGATATATCTGCTGCAGAGCTAACTCTCCTCTGCTGGGCGAGCGGCCGTGCTCTCTGGCTGCTCCACACTTTGACTGACAACACGACAAGGCGGAAGCTCGAAATCTATTGGCTGAAGCTGACCGGCGCTTTTTCGGATAACATGGGGGTCTATGAGACGAAGGCGGGGCTCATAAATACATGTTTATATTGCTTTATGCTGATATTATATTGTAGTATCGAACCAGACTGACACGTTGAAGCTCTGTTGAAAAATGATTCATACATTGGAAACGAACTGAAACGCCGGACACGAGCTTTAACCTTAGTAATTCTGAGCACTTTGATTTTTTTAATAAAAACTGTGTTGTAGTTTAGACAAGCTATTAATATTGAAAAGGTGAGTGTATGGCAGTTATTTCAATCCCCTGTCCCAGTAATATTTATGTTTGTTGTTGCTCACTCTTTTTTCTGTTTATTGCAGTAATTCTGAGCACTTTTATTTTTCTTCCTGGTTGAACCTTTGTTTGAATCTACAACAATAACATAACTGTATTTAAGTGTAAAGTTAAAGCTATTCATATTGAAAAAGGTGAAACTTACGTTTATTTGACAGTGATTTCATATTTCTTAAATAAAAGGTAAACATTTAATTTATTGTAGTTTTTATTTCTAAAGTGTTATACTGGAGGAGCTTCCTGGATAACTAATTTCTAGTTTTACAGGTAGTACATTATGTACATGATTCTTCCCAGTTTTTCTTAGGCTTTTGTATTATTAAATCGATGTCGGTATTATATCATATCGACCGAAAGTAATACCTATATCGTGATAACATTTTTGGCCATATCGTCCAGCCCTACCCCCACAGAGAATTTTGAAGACACAAGTATCGGGGTTTTTGTTTTTTTTTTTTTGCTTTTCACACACTCATTCACTGCTTCACGCTGTACACACACAATATGAGGAATGGAGCAACAAACATCAAGCAATCAGGAGTCAAACAAAGAAACAAAGACCCAGCCTGACCAGCGGCAGGTGCTGCAGTGTGTTACTACAGATTTACTCTGAACAGACTTGACCACTAAACCAATGTACAAATGTTCTAATACCAAATAAATATGTTTCCAACATAATGATGATGTGGTTGCTTAAGAAAACAAAACCAAAACTGATCAGTGATCAGCAGGCCAGCT
Source organism: Salarias fasciatus (assembly GCF_902148845.1). Lineage (NCBI taxonomy): Eukaryota > Metazoa > Chordata > Actinopteri > Blenniiformes > Blenniidae > Salarias > Salarias fasciatus. The sequence continues at coordinate 21,288,537 of NC_043752.1, read as the reverse complement.
GAGCCCGTCTGAAACAAGCAGTCAGCAGTGACCATCCAGACATTCAGGACATGGTGATGCTAACCAATAAAAGCAAAATATGAGGTAAATATTATCTCCCTCCAAACAGCACATGAAAATGAGCTTCTGTTTTTGTGTCTGGATATGCTGAGCTGGAAACCCAGAGAAGAAAGCCATCATGCTGCTGACACTCGGAACTGGAGGTGAAAAGGTTCCTTACTGTGGCTTCCCTCTGCGCCGGACCTTGGTACCAGCATGTGTTTGGTGTAGTCCAGGCTTCCATCGTTGACCTCGGGGCTCATTTCAAGTAAGTGGCACATCAGGGCGTACACGTGGACCGTCTCGAAGGGCCCCACCTCAAGGTTCTTCTGGAAATCAGGACCAACTGCTCTGAAGAAGGGTTTCATGTCCAGGACTTGGTTGTCAAAGCCGTGCTCGCCTTTGTTGAACTGCAGAGGGAAAAACTACACGAGGAGAGAGACAACAACAAATGACATGGTTGGACGTTTCAGACTGTTTTTCACTTGTTTCTGAAATCTGAGACCTTTTTTAATTATGATGAACTTTATATATTGTAATTATTTCCCCACTTATCTCCCATCTTTCATCCTTCTGAAGGATTCACCCAACCCCTGCACTCCTGGTCCTGACAGCACACCGTCAAGGCGTGGGTTTTTATTACAGCCACACATTAAATCACTCCTGCACTCTCTCACCCCATTGATGACATATCCAGGATCTGCAAACAGTATGATGGGCAGGAGTCGAGGGTGTTTGCTGTAGTGCAGCCGTTCAGGCATCTCTTCCTTTTTGTACACGTGCAGGTGGGGGTGGCCTCCTTTCAGAGCCTGGTACACCGTCTCCAGCTTCCCTTCTTTAGGCAGCAGCATCCCAGTGGGACCATAATCCACCAGGTGAAACTGGAGATCTTTGAAGCTGAAGCCTGGGATCTCAGAGAGAATGATCTCGTTAACGAGACCGCCCCGCAGCACGGTGGTCATCCCGTGGTCGGCGGTCATGATGATGTTGAGCCGATCAGTCAGGCCGTGTTGGCGGGCCTTCTCCCTGATGTAGCCCACGGTCCGGTCCACCTGCTCAACCATTTCTCGGCGTTCTGGAGAATCTGGTCCGTACCTGTGCCCAACCAGATCTGGTTCTCCAAAGTACAAGGAGACGAAGTCCAGGTCCTGCTGGTGGAACCACTCTCCGATCACTTTGTCAATGTTCAGTCTCCAATCAGTCTCATTGGAATAGTCATAAAAAAGAGGTTCCACCTCCTTCACCTCCACCGTCTCTCCTCTGTACGTGGCTGCTGTACCGGGGAAGTGTAGAGATCCGGCTTTAAGACCCTACAAGAGTATGGAAAAAGAACATTAGGATGTTCATTTGGGAATGGTAATCCAGCTTGACACTGTGACAAGTAAAAGACAAGCAGGTAGATTGAAGGAACCTGTCTCTGAGCTGTTATCCAGATGGGTAAGCTGCCATTGTCCCAGTAGGAGTCCACAAACTGGCTCTGGTAGTACTGCTTCTTCTCCTGAGTGGTGGTGTTGAACCACATGTTGTGAATCACTCCATGATTCTCAATGTATCGCCCTGATGGAAAAAGAAAATCGTTCCAAAAATCCATTTAGCCTTGAAACTAATTCATCCCACAGGTAGAACACAAAACAGGAATAGACTGTATGATGATCGGAAAGCTGTGAACCTTGGAAGAATTTCTTTCTGTCCTCATCCTATTGATCGATCCCCATAACGGCACATGCTGGGAGAAGCTCAGCACCCAGAGAACAGTGGGGTCCAGGGCGAGACCTTCCACCTCTCCAACCTCCAGACCACCGCTGCCTCCACCTGGCTTCAGGAGCTGGGTGATGTGAGCGAGAGGAGGGGCGGCAGGGCAGGAAGTGTGACAGAGATGCCAACTGGTTTCAATCAGCCATGACTGAGGTGGCCTGCCGTCTGCCGCTCTCAGTATTCACGTACAGCACTTTGATCCAGCTGTTTTTAAAGTGCTCTACAAATAAAATTGAGCTAAGTTCAGTTGAAAACTGAAAATTGATTGTTGGTTAGTAGAAAATATTCCTCAAACATTGCCCAGGTCTATTTTGGTTATTGCCAAGACTAATGCCGAGCAGGTTGTTCCACCGGTCCCCGAGAAACCACATCAGGAAGACCAGTGAGAGGAGAGGACCACGTCTGCTGAGCTGATGGAAATGTGGTCACAGCAGGCGACAAAACAAGAAAATGAAGAAATAGGACCACTATGATGTGACTGTCTTCAGCATTCACACTAACAGGCTGTGAGTCCACTGAGATGGGGTGCAGAGGGTTTGCAGAGCCCTCAGCATGCTGGGTATCAGAGGGGCCAGGAGATGGGGGTCATCCAGGAGGCCACGGGGGGCCGAGGTGCTGCCTGGACCCCGGCCGGGGCTCGATTCCCTCTGACTGGGTCAAGTACTGGATGAGTGTATAAACGATAACCTGAAACGCTTCAGGACTCCAGGTGTCACTGATAAAGCCACAGCTTCCAGTCCGAATTGATGGGCTTTGATGGAATTTCATGGTATGAAATGTGTGTGCTGTGTAAAAAAATGATGAAGCAAAATTGAAAGATGCACAGAATAAAAGCTGAAATAAAGAGTAAGTTCCAGGAACGTGAGGGGGCGCTGTGCTCTGAGACGGATCAGCTGGACCCTCGGGCTCTACCGTAGATCACCGGACACTCCTGCAGAGACGACCAGCAGGCTTGTTTTGATTTAAAACTTTTATTTTGAGGCCAACATTTGTTGAGAACCCATCTCTGACTGTCTGCTGCTGTTCACGTAAGAGACGTTCAGGGCAGCTGGGACATTACCACGTGAGGCGTTCAAAGACACAAACTCACAAAGTTTACTGAAATAATTAAAGAGGTGAGAAAATGAGACTCTAAAAATAAACGTGGGGTGTCTGTGAACCTTCTGGAATGTAGACTTATTTTCACCCCATTGTTTTCCTTTTATATAATTTTCAACACAAGTAACTAAAATGTCTCTAATGTTCTATCTTTCACAGGAGACTGCAGCCTGAGGAGGATTTAGTTCTCCTTTTCATTTGAAAAAACTAGTTCTCCTCGTTGTTTACAACAACAAATCACCTTTTCAGATAATGTTAATGTTAATGTTTGCATTTGTATCGTCATATAAATAAGAAAAAAGTCAATATTTTATTTTTTTTACTGCGGACAGGCGGCAGTAACATTTTTACGTTTGTGTAACTCTGCATAAGGAAAAGAAGAATATTTTCGTTTTCCATTTCTACTGTTAACAGAATTTGTATTTTGTACTGGAAATAAGTTCAAATTACAACATTTAACTTTAATGTTTTAAGGAGGAGAATGGAAGAGGACGGTGAAGTGTTTGTTGGTGCACATAGTTAAAGCTATAGTGCGTAACTTTAAATGTCTATGAATGTCCGTTTTAACCAGGCCACGACTAGTGGAGATGGCAAAATGCAGATTAAGCCGATCGGCTCCTCTAACATCTCGCGGGATTTTTCAATATATATAATTCTTGCTTTGCGTGTCGACCGGCGACATTCCCGCGCTGGCAAGCAGGAAATGACGCATTTTACGTCACAACAAGAAGGGAGGGGGAGGACGGGAGGGTCTCATAGCAACAGGCAGACCGAGGAAGCCACATGGCAGAGAATCCAAAGAAACGGCCGAGAAAGAGTCCTGAAGTGGGTCCTACCACCAAAAAAAGCCTGGACGGACGGCAGAAGGACTGCTGGCCAGGAAGGAAAGTGACCGACGGAGAAGGCAAGCGAGGATTTGTATTGGCGTGGCTTTTCCTCGGTGGAGAGCGCTGAAAACAGAAACTGGGCTGAGGGCAGACACAGATGTTGCCTTGCTGCTGTTGGATAAGTAAGGGACTTGGTTTATAATTATTTAAGTACTTTATTATTTTTTGTAAATGGTGCTATGAACGTTATGCTGTAATGTTAGCAGCCTGCCAACATAATGTCACACGGTAATAATCACACATTCGCAAACGCTGTCTAAGAACAATGTCATGCCAGTGCTGAGTATGGGTAGCATGTGTGACCGTAGCCTCAACTCAGTTGTTAGCACAGCTGTAGATAACGATGTTATGTTGTTGGTTATCACTCGCTACACACTATATACTGCTTGCCACTGCTTGTACACGCCGGTGCTGAGTATGGGTAGCATGTCATTCATCAGACTGCCGCTTGTGGCTACAAAATTACCACTTCAGCCACTGGAGACCAGCGGACAACAAATGATTTCCACTGACGACCACTGGGTCTGTTCATCCACTCACCTGTCAGTTACAAACTAGCAGGCACCTTGTCTCCCGTTTGAATAAGCTGTTTGCGTTTCTGTGCCAAAACAAAGAAAACTATAATTACATCTTCGGAAGAGTCCATCTTTTCTTCACCAGCTGTCCTTATTCACACAGAATAAAAACCATTTCCAGCAGTGTTTCTCGCTGTGGAGACGCGAATCGCCTGGCAGCAGTTGGGGGGGGGGGGACACCTGGGACACCGGGGACAGCTGGGTGTACTTCATGTGGAAGAATTCCACTAGAGGGCGACCAACGTTACGCACTGTAGCTTTAAACAACAAAATGAACTGTTTTCTTTCTTTTTCCTTAATTTGAACCAAACGTATAAAAGTACTGAAAGCAAAGTTGGTAAAATTCAAATTTAAGATTTCATTTTTTTTTTATTTGTGGAGCAAAACCATCTTTTGCTGTCAAATAACATTTTGTTATTTTGTTTGTCAAATATTAGTCATCTTCATCAGGCTGGGTGTCATCGGCCCTGCATCGTATTTCCTGTTGTTTTGTGAGTTTAGCATTTTATTAATTCTACTACTGGACATATATATCACAGCAGCTGCAGGCAGAGGTCAGAGGTCAGGCAGCAGCCTCTGATTGGAAGTTGATGTTATGAATCTCGCTGCCAACACTTTACTGCTGGGGATCATTGACCATGACCCTTGACCCCTGTCACAGTGTTCCCCAGTGGAATCAGATGGCTAAATGCAGGGATCTTTCTTCTTGAGGATCTAAACCAAAAAACTCTCCAAGTCGTGGAGAGTTTAAATAAATGAAATGCTGGCCTGTAGAGCCAAACTGAGTTTGAATGAAGTCATCGTATTTACTTTCTCTCCAGCATCTGAGTGTCCATCCAAAGGGCATGTTTGATGTCTGAGTTCACACGACCTGTTTGAAAACTGGGTCTGCAGCTCCGGCTATTTGGTGAATTGTCTCTGTTTCAACACTACGAAGGAATAAAACTTTTACTTTGCTCACAGAGAGAAGGTTCCAGCAGATAACAGGTGAACTGTGGTTCTCCTGGACAGGACAGACAGCAACACACACTCCCATCTCTACACCGTTTAGTGTCAACAGGTCACTTCTGGACTGTGGGAGGAAACCCACACGTGCATTGGAAGAACATGGAAACTCCACTCAGAAAAGATTTGAAGCCATGACTCCAGCAATAACACGGTGATGCCGAAGCCCCGGGAATCGATGCAGAGTTCAGAGAAATCAGTCAACTTGAAGTACTTGACCAGCTTTCAAGTATTCTGCACCAGATTAAGTAAGGCGAGCGCACACACCACGTTTTCCCAAACAACCTGGACAGCAGACCCACAGTTATGGGTCCAAAGTGTCCAAAGTTAGCATGAGGCACAGATCCACAGTGTGTCAGAAAGGGACAGTTCCAGCCCGTTGAAGAGAACCTCAGCTAACATGAAACAAACAGACCCTGAAGGCAGGAGTTCAGAGTTCCAGATCCAGCTGGAGAGCGGCTGCCGGCGTACCTGTGAGCAGGGTGAAGTGTGTGGGGCTGGTGATGGTGATGAACGCCGGAGTGACGTACTGCGCCTTCACCCCATCCACAGCCATGGCGTCCAGGTGAGGCGTGTGCACGTCCCTGTCGTAGTCCCAGCGGAAGCCGTCGAAAGAGATGAGCAGCAGCTTGTTCCGGGCAGACTCCGCTCTGCTGGAGTGTGGCGGAGCGGCAGCAGCGCCCGGAGGTTTGCTCAAGAGGCACAGGGCAGCGAGGCACAGCAGCGGCAGCATGGCGTCAGATCCACATCCACACTGCCCTCAGCAAGGAGGCGGACGGACTGAGGGCTGCGCTTTTATGCATGAACTCCTCTATCTTTGAATTGCATCACAGGTTTTACTGTGACTCTATTACCCGAGGACTGATAATCTCCTGATCTGAGCAGAATCTGATAAGACACAGACAACAGCAGACTTTATCGACACTCACACACATCAAAGGAGCACAGTCAGCTCATAAAACAGAATCTAATTCTGTCAGAGGTGAAAACTGTCTTCCACTACTCTGTCTTATTCTTGTGGAACATCCCAACACAGATGGATCTACAGCCGTGAAACACTGAGTCTGCACTGAGTTCAGACAGCAGAATAGTTCCTCGCTGACTCCTCAGCTAACTGGAAGTGCAGGTACATGTTTACAACTGCCAGCAGGGGGAGACTCCTCTCTGTGGAAGAGGGTTAGGCTCAGGTCGGGGCAAACATTCACTTTTTCTGGATATTATTCTTTAAAATATATCAGTTCATATTCTGAAAGCTTTTCCTGAGTTAAAAAAAATCAAACTGACTGATCACATCAGTTCCATTTCATTTAACATCAATTAAAAACAGTCCATGTGAAAACGAGGCAGCACCTCAAAATAAACTTTTTATTATGCATGTTCACATAAGTGTGAAAAAAGAGTAAAGAAAACCAAGATGGACACTCCAAACTAGAAAAGAAGGAAAGAGCAGGAAAAAGCTTTCTTCATAATTCATTCTTCTCAGTGTAAAGTGTATAAAGACAGGCTTTAATGTTAAACATGTCTTTGTCTTCAGAGCATCTGATTATAAGCTGTGTGATTATCAGAGCAGAGACATTTATCGCTGCAATCACATCAACATTACATAAATAAATAGTTTTATCTTCTGTTTCTACACAGCTCAGTGCCAAAGTCCTTTTACAACTGGACTGACAGATAGAGGGTTTTATTCACTTATAATGATAAACAATCCCACAGCGTTTCTTTTTTTTATTTGGAGAAATTAAACTATTGTAAGCTTTATTCAACAACATCTTGCAAAAAGTTGATGTAAATGATCAGCCACCTTCACAGGCTTGTGAAAAAGCCCTTGATGAAGCAATGTTTTCTCCCTCTACCATTGCCCATACAGGAGTTATAATAGGGCTGGGCGATATGGCAAAAAAAATGATCACGATTTTTTTTTTCATATCATTCAATCTCGATTAAAATCACGATATGCTATATTGTTTTTAAACCAGTTTTAAAGCATCTGCACTGAAAACTAGAACTATAGAATAGTTTAACATTTTATTAACAAACCAAGCAAATAGCAATGCAAATTCAATAATATAAACATAGAAAAATATAAGCACAATCTCACTTAACAGTGCAGTAAATGGGAAAAAAAAATCTAGCACCAAGACAATAAAATCCTGCGATGCACCGTTTTTTCAGTAAAAGAGAAGAACTGAACGATCGTTAGTTAAAGTGTGACAGTTTCCAGCCCTGAGGATTTTTGTTGCTATAAAAGATTAAAAAACTAAAGAAACGGCCTGGGGATAATGAAGGTGCTTTAGAATGGAAACATTATTTTTAAGTTATGATGCTAAATATGCTGCTGCCATCATTAATGCTTGCATCAAATGTACAAAATTCAAATAATCTAGATTGGACAGATTAGATTTAAAATGTAACGGTGCAAAACTACAATAATATAAAAAAAATGGACAAAATTAATCATTTTTCTCCTCTTACAATGTTGCTCGTATGGTGCAGTGGCCTGAAAAGACAGCACTGGCTACGTTTACGTGCAGTCAATATTCGTGTTAAGATAAATATTCTGGTTTCTGAAACATTTGGAATAAACTCAGGGAGATCCTCATTCAGACCACGGCCACAGGCGACGCCATGACTGCAGTTGCACTTCATGCCACTAGGTGGGCTGTTTGCATGTTCAACCTTATTTTACACAGACACCACAGAAGAAGACCGGCGCTGCAGCCGCTGCAGGCTCTCTGCATGTTGTTAGAAACAGAGCGTTAGCGGCAAGAAGTGGTGATATGTTCAATGATGCGATGCAGCGTCATTTTTAGTAAAAGAGAAGAACTGAACGATCGTTAGTTAAACTGTATCACATGTAGTTTCTACTAAAAAGACCAGATTCTTTGCGGATCGGTGAGCTAGCAGCGGTGAGCTAGCAGCGGTGTGCTAGCAGCGGTGTGCTAGCAGCGGTGAGCTAGCAGCGGTGTGCTAGCAGCGGAGCGGGTGGAGCAGCCTGTCCTGTCAGCAGCAGCCTCATCTTCAGAGGATAACGCCGAGGCATGGCTGACTTCCTCTGCTTCGCTGCTCCACGTTCAGCTCCATCTCTCTTTACTTCTCAGACAACTTGCAGGCGGAAGTTGAGCAGGAAAAAGTCGACTGTGTCACGCACATTTCTGCCATGTCTGATCGAGTAAATGCGCTCACAGCTGATCACCGTGATCGACTGGAAATTAATCACGATCACCAATCACGATCATATAATCGCCCAGGCCTATCTTCACCAAATTCATCCATTATTGTAGTAAATTTCGGTATAGGTAAATTTTCGGTACATCGCCCAGGCCAAAGACCTGGCGTGTCAAATATAAGGTTTGTGGGATAAAAATAATTTTAAAAAAAAGGCTGCAAGAGGTGTCAATTCAGCCTGCCAAAACAACAAATAAACTGTTAAAAGTAATTGGCTTTGCTAAAATATCAACATTTTTATCACATGTACTCCGAGTCACAACAAAGAACAACTTTGAAACTTAAATGTAAAGGTTATTATGGAAGGATTTGACCAGTTCTTTAACAGGTTTTGCAGGTCTTTAACAGGCTGATGCATCTCTATTCCTCTTTTTCTCTGCTCAAGAGCTTCACATGCACAATGACATTCAGTACCAGTTGAATAATATTCTACAGCGTGCTCGCAAACGCTACAGTCTGAAACCAATTCAAAGCAAGGTTTGCTTCTGATTTTTTAATGAAACCTGATAAATGTGAACATGTATGCACATAAACACTGAGTTATGTAGAATTTCACTACAATGTTAGTAGCAGGAAAGAACTATTTTGAATGAAGTATTTTCTGTGTTACCTTTATTATCAGTTGGTAAGAGCAGTAAAGATCCTCATACTAAAATGAATGGCTGGATAGATAATCTAGAACGCTGATTAGGATTAAAATATGGGGAAAAATTAAATTCTATCTTACATGGAGGCTGATATTCTGCTGGGGTTTCCAACGTGATGATGTCACTCGTTGCCATAGCACCCAGCAACGGTCAGCTTCTTCTGATGTGATGACATCACAGCATCAAAGTGAACTCGGGGTATATAAGGCCTGAGTTCTATTGTACGTCACTCAATCCGTGTCTTGACACAGAACAGAGGAGAGCGAAGAACCAGGTGTTCCCACAGCGAGACAGCGAGCGTTTATCACAGCGAGAGTTTAGCACAGCGAGCCTTTAGCACAGCGAGACTTTAGCACAGCGAGCTTTTATCACAGCGAGCCTTTCGCATACAGCGAGCGTTTAGTACAGCGAGCCTTTAGCACAGCGACAGTTTAGCACACAGCAAGAGTTTATCACAGCTCATAGCACAGCAAGCATCATGAGCGGAAAGGAGAAAGCGACCGGCCACAGGTCGTCAACAGTTAAGGTAATTTCTTTACTGCAACAGTTTTAAAAACATTCCAAGAAAAATATTTAGTAGTAGACCACACAAACTCATAGAAAACCAGAAAGTAATAAGCTTATACTTTGTCCTATTCCTTTTCAAACATGCAGACTTTCCAGTTCCATTTTATTCATTGTTTTGTTTTTGTTTTCCATGTTCAAAACCAAACAGGAGCTGCATCAGGCCTTAAGTTATTACCGCACCTTCAGTAACGAGCAGGCTGAGCAGTACGCTGAGCTCCACCATCGCTTCGAGAGCCTTCAGGAGGAAAAACAAAAGCTGCAGGACGAGAAGGAGGCGCTGAACCGCCAGATCAACACCTTTAAGTCCAGAGAAGAGCGGATGGAGGCCAAGCTCGAGGAGAAGGACCAGCTCCTCAGGGCAATGCAGGAGGAGGTTCCGATCTTGAAAACCGCGTTGGAAATATACAAAAACGACGCTGAAACAGCCCACAGCATGCTGCACCAGCTCAAAGAGCAGTTCTCCCACCTGACCGATGTGCTCCACTCCAAATACAAGGACGGTATGAACCTCCACACAGAGGTAAGTAAAAACTGCACGGAGGTCGCAGACTTGAAGGTGTGTGTGGAAAAATCCGAGGCTGACCTGGAGAAAGTGTTAGCCACAAAGCATGAGGAGCTGAACACACAGAGGGTCGCTCTCCAACAGCGATATGAGAGGAGCACAGAGCACCTCAAGCAGGAAATTGCCTCCTTGAAGATGACTCTGAAGGAGTCCACCAGGCAGTGGGAGGACCACCAGGCTGCAGAACAGAAGAGGGCTGCTGCAGAAATCTCTGCTCTGCAGGAGAAGCACCAGGACGAGCTGAAGCTCCTCACAGCAGAGAGAGATGCTGCAGCCACAAGCTTCATGGCCCAGAAGGCAGCACTGGCCACCAAAAATGAGGAGCTGATCGCACAGACAGGTTCTCTTCAAGAGAGATATGAGAGGACCATAGAGCACCTCAAGCTGGAAATTGCCTCCCTGGGGACGTCCATGAAAGACTCCAGCAGGATGTGGGTGGACCGCGAGGTCGCAAAAGAGAAGCGGGTGGCTGAGGAAATCTATGCTCTGCAGCAGACGCACCAGGAGGAGCTGAGACTCCTCAAAGCAGAGAGAGATGCCGCAGCCACCAGCTTCACGGCCCAGAAGGCAGCGTTGGTCACTAAAAATGAGGAGCTGATCGCACTGAGAGACGCCCTCCAGCAGACAAATGAGACGACCACAGAGAACCTCCAGCAGGAAATCGCCTCTCTGAAGATGACCCTGAAGGAGTCCACCAGGGAGCTGGAGGACCTCCGGGCCGCAGAGGAGAAGAAAGCGGCTGAGGACAGAAAGGAGAAAGCGACCGGCCATAGTTCCCCAGGAGTTAAGGTAATTTCTTTACTGCAACAGTTTTAAAAACATTCCAAGAAAAATATTTAGTAGTAGACCACACAAACTCATAGAAAACCAGAAAGTAATAAGCTTATGCTTTGTCCTGCTCCTTTTCAAACGTGTAATCTTTCCAGTTCCATTTCATTCATTGTTTTGTTTTTGTTTTTCATGTTTAAAATCAAACAGGAGCTGCGTGAGGCTTTACGTTACTACCGCACCTTCAGTAATGAGAAGGTCGAGCAGTACATTGACCTCCAGCACCGCTTCAAGAGCCTTGAGGAGGAGAAACACAAGCTGCAGGACGAAAAAGAGGCACTGAACCGGCAGATTGACAAATCCAAGGCTGACCTGGAGGAAGTGTTAGCCACAAAACACAAGGAGACAAACGCACAGACAGATGCTCTCCAGCAGAGATATGACAAGACCACGCAGCACCTCAAGCAGGAAATAGCCTCTCTGCAGACGCGCCTGAAAGAGTCCACCAGGGAGTGGGAGGACCATCAGGCTGCACAGCAGAAGAAGGCGGCTGAGGAAATGTCTGCTCTGGAGCAGAAACACCAGACCGAGCTGAGGCTCCTCAAAGCAGGTAGGGATGCTGCAGCCACCAGCCTCAAGGCCCAGAAGGCAGCGATGGCCTCAAAGCATGAGGAGATGAATGAACAGAGCGATGCTCTACGACGGACATATGAGAGGACCACGCAGCACCTCACGCAAGAAATAGACTCCATGCGGACGCTCCTGAAAGAGTCCACCAGGGAGTGGGAGGACCGTCAGGCCGCTCAAGAGAAGAGGGCTGCTGAGGAAATCTCTGCTCTGAGGCAGAAACACCAGGACGAGCTGAGGCTCCTCACAGCAGATAGAGATGCTGCAGCCACCAGCCTCAAGGCTCAGAAGGCAGCGATGGCCACAAAAAACGAGGAGATGAACGCACAGAAAGATGCTCTCCAACGGGCATATGAGAGGACCACAGAGAACCTCACGCAGGAAATCGATTCCTTGAGGAACTCTTTGAAGGAGTCCACCAGGGAGTGGGAGGACCGCCAGGCCACTCAGGAGAAGCGGGCGGCTGAGGAAATGTCTGTTCTGCGGAAGAAACACAAAGAGGAGCTGAGGCTTCTCAAAGCCGAGAGGAATGCTGCAGCCACCAGCCTCAAGGCCCAGAAGGCAGCGTTCACGCAGACCAACCTGGACAGCCGGACAAACCAGACCAAGACGGAGACCAAGATGCAGCTCAGTCAAGAGGAGTGGGAGAAAAAGAACAAGGCTCTTGAAGAACAGCTGCAGAGAGAGATGAAGGCGAGAGGAGAGACTGTTCAGCAGAAAGAACAGCTGCTGAAACGGTCTAAAGAAGCAGAGGAGGTCTGGATCGAGAAGGAGAAGACCTGGAAGCAGAACATCGACAAAATACGGCGGGAAATTCAAGTTCTCAGTGACGAGAACAACAAGCTGCAGAAAGTCGCCGTCATGGGCAACCGGGAGAAGGCCAAGATGAAGAAGGAAGAAGAGAAAGCAGAAAAACAGTTAGCAAAGAAGCGCAAGAAATAGAGAACGCGCAAAAACAGGCAGGAAAGAAACACAAGAAATGGAGAAAGAGCAAAAAAAACAGGCATGAAAGAAACACCAGAAATAGAGAGAGAAGAAAAAGTGCAGAACTTCAGACAATGGAGAGTCTCCAAACATCCAGTCGTCTCACTGGAGGCGACAGACTCTTCCTTTGTCTTCATGAAGTTCAAATGTTGCACAGAAAAAGCAAAAAAAAAAAAATATATATATATATATAAAAAATAAAATTTCATAAAACGTACGAGAACTATATTTTTGTGATCTATCTAAGTCAACGGTTGAGTTTTTTCTTTCTTTTTTTCCATTGTTTTTATATATACACCAGTTTTGATCAGAACTATAACTACTTAAATCTTGGATGCTTCACTGTAATACACATTAAAACAACATTATTTGATAAGCACATTTTTAATTAAATGGGCAGCATTCCATTACAATACTCATACAAACATTTAACCTACTTTAAAAAAAATACTGTAGATACTAACAGCCGTGTGTGGTTCAACATGTAGAATATGCTCCAGTGCTTAATGCAAAGGGATGTGTTCAGTCTATACTTGACAAATAGCGCTGTTAAAATAAAGAAAACAATGTAATTAATAAGTTCTCTCTGATCCAAAAGATTACAACCACCCAGAGTAAAGTGGTCGCTGCAGAGTTCATCCTCAGCTTGTAAACAAACTGATCTTCACCTAGGGCTGGGCGATATGGCAAAAAAAATGATCACGATTTTTTTTTTCATATTCAATCTCGATTAAAATCACGATATGCTATATTGTTTTTAAACCAGTTTTAAAGCATCTGCACTGAAAACTAGAACTATAGAATAGTTTAACATTTTATTAACAAACCAAGCAAATAGCAATGCAAATTCAATAATATAAACATAGAAAAATATAAGCACAATCTCACTTAACAGTGCAGTAAATGGGAAAAAAAAATCTAGCACCAAGACAATAAAATCCTGCGATGCACCGTTTTTTCAGTAAAAGAGAAGAACTGAACGATTGTTAGTTAAAGTGTGACAGTTTACAGCCCGGAGGATTTTTGTTGCTATAAAAGATTAAAAAACTAAAGAAACGGCCTGGGGATAATGAAGGTGCTTTAGAATGGAAACATTATTTTTAAGTTATGATGCTAAATATGCTGCTGCCATCATTAATGCTTGCATCAAATGTACAAAATTCAAATAATCTAGATTGGACAGATTAGATTTAAAATGTAACGGTGCAAAACTACAATAATATAAAAAAAATGGACAAAATTAATCATTTTTCTCCTCTTACAATGTTGCTCGTATGGTGCAGTGGCCTGAAAAGACAGCACTGGCTACGTTTACGTGCAGTCAATATTCGTGTTAAGATAAATATTCTGGTTTCTGAAACATTTGGAATAAACTCAGGGAGATCCTCATTCAGACCACGGCCACAGGCGACGCCATGACTGCAGTTGCACTTCATGCCACTAGGTATGCTGTTTGCATGTTCAACCTTATTTTACACAGACACCACAGAAGAAGACCGGCGCTGCAGCCGCTGCAGGCTCTCTGCATGTTGTTAGAAACAGAGCGTTAGCGGCAAGAAGTGGTGATATGTTCAATGATGCGATGCAGCGTCATTTTTAGTAAAAGAGAAGAACTGAACGATCGTTAGTTAAACTGTATCACATGTAGTTTCTACTAAAAAGACCAGATTCTTTGCGGATCGGTGAGCTAGCAGCGGTGAGCTAGCAGCGGTGTGCTAGCAGCGGTGTGCTAGCAGCGGTGAGCTAGCAGCGGTGTGCTAGCAGCGGAGCGGGTGGAGCAGCCTGTCCTGTCAGCAGCAGCCTCATCTTCAGAGGATAACGCCGAGGCATGGCTGACTTCCTCTGCTTCGCTGCTCCACGTTCAGCTCCATCTCTCTTTACTTCTCAGACAACTTGCAGGCGGAAGTTGAGCAGGAAAAAGTCGACTGTGTCACGCACATTTCTGCCATGTCTGATCGAGTAAATGCGCTCACAGCTGATCACCGTGATCGACTGGAAATTAATCACGATCACCAATCACGATCATATAATCGCCCAGGCCTAAGTTATAATTATCAGAATTTATCCTTTAAATCCATCCATCATTAGCCCCGACCCAGTCTCACCACAGTTTGTGATGTAATGTTAAAGTTATTGGTCTTTTGTTTTGTGTCAGGACATGCATTGCCATCTTTTTAGAGAAGATGGAATAAGAAAGTTACTCCCCTTCAGCACTATGTCCTCCACCACTGGAGCTCTGTGCTGCTCTTCCAACAGTCTTGTCTTTTCACAGGGCAGTCCGTCTTGTCTTCAGGACATCCTCTCTGTATGGTGACCTTAAGTTCTGTCATTGTCTCGTCTGAATTTGTCTCTCTTCGTATTTGTTCTGTTCTGCCTGCAGTTATTGGCAGAGGTGTCCCCATCATGTCCACCTGCCTGTATTTCTGTCTTCCTCACTGTCCTCACATTCCTTTTTGTCCACTGCTCTAGACAACGTCTCAGCTGTGTACATGAACTTTCCCAGTGTGTAGATCACGTGCACGTCGTGCTTTTGCAGCCTGATTAACATGCGCAGTAATTGTACGGGACAGTCGTTCAGACGATGGACACTGAAGGTTTGTGGTCAGTTTCCACTTCAGAACTTTGTCCATTAGACATGTTGATGGAAACGCTCACATGCATGCTCAGCAACAGCTCCTTTCCAGTTCGTGCACACCTGGACTCGGCGCTTGTCAAGGCTTTGGATGCATAGCCGAGACTGTCGCCCTGGGAGTGCAGGTAGAGACGTTACAAAGTCACATTACCAGTTGTGCATGTGCGTGTGCGTGTCAGTCAGTCAGTCATGCTCCTGCATTGGGGCTGGCGTCCCGTCCCGTTGCGTAGAGCCGACCAGAGAAACCAAGTTTTTCCTATACAGGCGATCATGTGCCAGCAGGTCTGCATCCTTCACGGTAATTCCATGTTGTCGGAGGTCGTCCGCAGTGATGTCGAGCCATCGAGTGTGGGGCTTGCCTCGTGGTCGTCTCCAGCCTGCGGCCTTTGGGTCAAACTTCAGAATGGCTCTTGTCGGGTGGTCAGGGGGAAGACGGAGAACATGGCCAAACCAGCGGATGCGGCGTTGTGCAGGAGGGCAGGAGGGTCTGGGATGGCTCTGGCAGCCTCTGCCTTGCGGTCTCTCTGGAAACCACTGTGGTGGCACCGAGCCATCTCACGCAAGACGAAGCTCCAAATTTACAACAGCGCCGTCCTCTCCATTCTGTTATATGGCTCCGTAACATGGCCCTTAAAT
Organism: Salarias fasciatus; assembly: GCF_902148845.1. Classification (NCBI taxonomy): domain Eukaryota; kingdom Metazoa; phylum Chordata; class Actinopteri; order Blenniiformes; family Blenniidae; genus Salarias; species Salarias fasciatus. The sequence continues at coordinate 21,272,527 of NC_043752.1, read as the reverse complement.
GAGACCCTGGCCACAAAAATAGATGGCTTTGATAGCAGGGCTCTCAGAACCATCGAGAACATTAGGGGCTCTAACTTGGTAAACTCCGCCGAGTCCGCCCGCTGTCAGCGGAGCGCAAAGTGCGCCGTCGGCAGATAAAGTCAACGGGGCGTGTCCAGAAAATTGTCCTAATTTGTGAACCAGGCGCAGTCACGCCTCCATCCCGCCCACCGGCGCAGGTGGCGCAAGAGGGAGGAGAGAAAGTGGGTTTAACCCAGCTGAGCGTAATTTAACCAATCAAATGAACACCTCTCCTTTTTTTCAAATGCACTGCAGCAAAGGACACTGCTACATTAACATGATGAAATACATTTTATTTCCTGGCCTCAATACTAAACCATAGTGGAGCAACAATGTATATGACTGTATTTGGAAATAAATAATCTCTTGAAGAGCTTGGGGAGCCAGACAAATGAAATAAAAATGCAGACACCCTGCATTTAGCGGCTACATAAAGACTTTGTAGGGAAGGGGAAAATCTGTTTTTATTTGTGTGCATCATAACTCTTAAAGATACATTTGGGAAAGCACAAAGAATCACAGGTGTCTGCGCGCCTATCACTCAGCAGCTGCACAGCGGAGCTGGGTGAGTTTAGGACTGCTGGTTCTGCTGTCATCCAGATCAATGTCCTCTGAAATGATTCCCTATAATTCCTATCACACACGGCATTCCGACCATCCCAGATGAAGGATAATAAATTATGAGAGAATGGTGGCGACATCTGCTATCTGCTCCGTCCTCCGCTCTGCTTCACGTGTTGCCAGCATTCTTACACCCCTCCAAAGGCCGCTACGGTCAGCCCGACCGTCATACATACGCAGTGTTTTTGTGCAGGAGCACACCAACAGGTTGCTTTTCTGTAATCTAATGTATTAGAAATTAAGATAAAGAAACAAAATATTAAGTCAAGAGGATCAGCAAAACTTTTAATGCCTCATATCTGCTCTATTAATGCCTCAAATCAGGTTTTAAAATTTGTTGAAGTTTTTACAGTGCGCATTCGCGCAGCGTACCTCTCACTCACACTCCGCACACTCGTTTCCCTGATACACACGCACACACACGCCAACACACACACAATAGTTGTATTATTAACCGTCAATAATAATCAGGAACATATTAAAATTAGTAAAATAAGTCTCCCCGGCTGCGCACCAGGACTGACACCTCCCCACACGGTACTGTCCTCACTCTGCTCATTTGATTCTGGGACTGCAGGCTCCACAGGACAAAGGTATTTATTCAGAAAATATGTTTGTTCTAAAATTAATTTTTGGAAACGAAAAACACATGGTTTGCTGTGCTTTGATGGAGGATATAATATTTTACCTGAATCTGTAACTGGCCCCTCTGGAGACGCTGCAGTGCTCCTGCTGTCAACTACCGTGTTCACTGTTGTGTTGAGATTTATTACATTAGTTTATTTTTTTTTACACCATTTTATGTTATTATAATTTAATTGTAAACTGACAGCAGCCTGCAGTAATTCTCTATACCTGGAGGTGACGCGTGAGCGCTGCGCCACTGCAAGTTCTGCTCTGGACTGTACAGCAGCTGGAGGTCGGTCGGGTATTTTTGGGGCAGGATTACATTTGTTTCGCTGTTTGGTTTGTGGCTGTTCTGACTCTGATTCAGAACTTTCCTCCTCTTCACTCCAGGCTAATGTCCGACATGTCTCCACCATCCGATTCCCCCTCACTGACCTCCTGTATCATTGCTAAAGCTTCTTCCACCATATATCTCTTATTTATGCCTGTTTTTATTGTCTTTCTTTTGGGATTTGGTTGATATTGTTGGCCGTCTGTCTGACTGTCTGCTGTCAGAGCTAGCTCCCTGTTCAGATGCGCGCATGAACCAAAACAAATCAATCGCAGAAAAAAGCAATGCAAAGTGTGTCTTTTTTATCTTTTGGAGGTATAAATGCTTTGTAATATTATGTGTGTCTGCTTCAGAAACCTTATTTGCTTCAGAAAAACATACAAGACACATATTTAGGAAAAGTCAAAGAATTAGAGGACAAGGGAATTATTTTTTAACAGATTTCTTTGAATTCTAAAAACCCAAACGGTCTGTCAGACTGTCTTGGATGTTCTAGTGTTAAAGAAGATAATAAAAACAATTATGTGCTTCATGAGTGATTTTGTGTATCTTTCATGACAATGACAAGCTGAAATCCTGCCTCTGAGGTTTTCTCAGACAAATTATCATCAGATCCTCCTCCCCAGCCTGCTCACACCTCTGCACTAAACTCTCACTGGCCCAGCTGATTCTGTTGACCCCTCCCCCTGGTGCGCGGCCACGCCCATCTCGGCGCAAGTGCAGCAGACCGGTCAGAAACCCTCTTCTGCGCCTGTCGAAAATAGGAATGCGCTGCCTCCGCCGCTGATCATCGCCAAGTTGCGCCGTCAAATTAGAGCTTTAGGTGGCCACAGCGAATATCCAATGAAGCGCTCAGAGCCTGCACAAACCAGCGTGTGCATGTGTGTTAGTTTTATTTTGATTGCAAGGTGAATTCAGACTGAAAGTATTGAAGAGCATTGTGTTCATGCCCCAAACTTTTCATATCACGGTCTTCCTTTTCCATTCTCTGTTTGATTAGATTGACAGCAGTCTCAAGACACTTCCCCCTCAGCAGCGCTTAGGCCCATCCCAGAGAACCGAGGTGGATACTGGTCCACTGTCATTAAATATGAAGTACTCATCTATTGTTTGTTTTATTTGTTCTTCAGCCCGATATCAGGCCAGGACACCTCCACATGCTTTAAAAATGTCTCTCCCACATTTCAAAGAGAAAGGGCAGAATCACATGACTTCGTCCAGCCAATCAACAGTCATTGTTGAGTGCTAAGCTGCCCTCAGTGGATGACTACTGGGCAATGGACACCTGGGTCCCTCAGTAACACGCTCAGATCCATGGCTGTGTGGGCCGATTCTTCAAGGTCAGGCCGCTGTTCAGGTTCTAGAATGCTGCCTTCAAGAAGGAACCACAAACCCCCGAGCAGCAGATGAAGTAATCATTTCCTACAAAGGCAGCTGGAAACCTGAGGCAATACGTTTAAAGGGTTGTATCATGCAAAATTCACTTTTTGTATGTTTTAAACTTGTTATATAGTTATGTACTCATCAAAAACACCCCCAAAGCGTTTATTTCCTCCGTGCCTGTGTGTTTGAGCTTTCCTGGTGTTTGTGCTGCTCAGAGAGGCAGCCCCTCCCGCACTGTGAAAACGCTCTGTTTCCCACATTCACATCATACGGAGAAGATGGCTCCCATGAGCCCCCCTCCCGCAGGCCCTCGGCAATCAGCGTTGCCGCTTTTTTCTAACTCTGATTACAGAGATAAACTTTAACCATCGTCTGAAAGCAACAATCAAGCAAGAGCAAGAGTCTGAAGGGTCTGAAGGGTCTGAAGGGTCTGGAGGGTCTGAAGGGTCTGAAGGGTCTGGAGGGTCTGGAGGGTCTGCGCTTGGTGAGTTTCTCACAGGAAAAGACGTTTTCACGTGTCTTTGTGTGTAGAGAAGCTAGAGCTAAAGAACTAAAGCTAGCCAGTGTATTTGTTTTGAAGCGCTGATTGGTTGAAGTTCGCTGTCAGTCAAAGTTCACAGGGGGAGAGGCGGGATTTTCAGTGAAACAGAATGTTTTCTCTTCCGGGTTTCAGAATTAGCCCCAGAAAATCTTTTATTTCACACAAAATGACTTTTCCTTAGTGCCAAAAATAAACTATTACCATGTTAATGCCATTTCTAGGGTTTGGACTAGCTAAAAAAGCATGATACAGCCCCTTTAAAAGAAGCCACAATAATGAGGATTCAAGCTGTTTGCTCATCGCTCATCACTGGATTCGGACCTTTTTGGTTTGCTGAAAAGCTGCGACCACCATGAAGTCGACTGAGTAGTCAGCAATGGAACGTCCTCCAGGTCTCATCGTGAGCAGCATTGGGAGAAATCCCCCTCGTCCTCAGTGTGATCGAAGGCCCTCTTGAATGTGGATGAGAAACGGGTAACGGAATAATAAGGACAGGTTAAAAAAAAAAACAAGCAAATTTAGCACTTTCAACGATGGCTGGAGCCCAGGCTAGCGCCCATGACTCTTGGAGGTTGGTTAAATAATAAATCTTAGATCTATAGTGGGGAACTCCTCCGGAGCCCATTCAAAAATGATCTGGCATTGAAGCAAAGATTCACTTGCCCCCCCCAACCTGTCCTCCATACCTGGACTGAGTGGAGATGGAGATCAGGTGTCGCCGGCTGCAGTCCGCTGCAGAGGATACCGAGGGTGGAGGGTCCGATGGCGGAGCAGAAGCACCTGAGCTGATGTCGCTCCTACTAACCGGTTCACCATGGACATGCTCCGAGTCATCTGCTGTCCCAGCTGATGCAGAAAACTCTCAACTGCATTTAAGTGCTCAGTTCATTGTAAAAAGGAGTGACCAAAGATGGCTGCTGCCTGGTGGCAGCGTCAAATTTTAGCTCAGTCTTGTCCCGACGGGGGAGTCTCCTGAGCCTGCAGTTGTTCTTCTGCACTTTAAGATTCAGACTGACTACCTGGTGATGGAGGATCAGCCTGACATGGTGGTGGAGGAGAACCAGGAGAACCATGAGAGCCAGGAGAAGAGAGCAGTAGTGAGGATCCATCCCAGAGACAGAACATCAGGAAGGAGGAACAGGAACCGCTGGAGAAACACCAAGGACTGAAGAGCAGCTGGAGGAGATAGGGGCTGTGGAGGCAGCAGTGGTCCAGTAGTGCTGGGGGGAGGGGCAGGAACCCCCCAGCTGGAGGCATGGCTCCAGGAAATAACATCTGACATCTCTGTGCAGAAGAGCACAGCCTCCCGATTACCCACAGCTGCTCTTCAGCTCAGTCTGTCACATTTGTGCTGGTTGTCTCAAGCACCTGCGATGACATGAACGGAAAACTGGGGGGGTCTTCTGCGCCCCCGTTTCCAGATTCCTTCTGGTGGAGGGTGGGGGATGGGGGTTGTTGTTTTCCCCGCGGGCCTGGGGTTTGGACCGGCTGTGGTTTGGGGGGCTGCTGGCTCTGGGGGGTGCATACCTGTCTGCAGCGGTGGGATTTGGGGGTGGGGGCAGCGTTTGTGGGTGGCGGGGGGTCCTGGATGTGGGGTTCAGTGTTCCCTTGCCTTCCGGGAGGGTCTCCCACAGGACATGACGGTTGGATGACTTGGGAATGTGAGTGTGTTTGGGGTAGGGTTGACTTTGCGTGTGTGTGTGCGTGTGTGTGTGTGTGTACGTGCTTGCTAGCGTGTGTGTATGAGTATGTCAGAATGTGAGTGTGTTTGGTTTAGGGATGAGTGGTTGTGTGTGTGTGTGTGTGTGTGTGTGTGTGTGTGTGTGTGTGTGTGTGTGTGTGTGTGTGTGTGTGCGTGTCAGTGTGAGTGAGTGGGCTGTAAGTGTTGGGTTGGGGTGGGGGGGAGTGAGGTGGGAGAGGACAGGGTGGGAGGGGTGGGTCGGGGGGTGGACGGGGGGCGGGGTGTGTGTGTGATACCCTGGATCTCGGGGTGCGTGGCCGGAGCACTGGGGGGTGTACTGGCTTGGGGTGGGTAGCCGCCCGTGTGGGCCGGTTCTCCCGGGGGGGTCATGGCCCTCCGCCTGGGTGGGGGGTCGGCTCCTGGGCTCTTGGGCCTTGGGCTCTCGGCCCTGCCCGCCCCGGGCGTCCGGCGCCCGGGGTGGACCGGCTCCTGCCGGTTGTGGCTCCGCGGGGCCCGGGCCCCGGGGCTACCGGGGTCCCCGGCCGGGGCTTTCCTCTGCCCCGTTTCTGAACCGGAGCGGGGGCGTCTGCCTGGGGGAGCGGCTTGGATCCGGGCTCTGTGATGACCGCCGGCTGTCTGGGCTCTGAGGGCCTCTCTGGCCTGCTTCTGGCCTTCTCAGAGGTCAGAGGTCATATATGCATGATCTCTATCACCATCACTATCACCATCATATTCACATGATCACGCTGATCTTTAATCACTCTTCACATACTGGGTTAACTTGTCTTCTTGTGGTGGTTAGACTAATGGTGATCTGTAGCAGACCTCTCTTGATGCACGCCCCGAGTTTACTACTAGTTACTAGTCTGTTCACTACTATGGTTCGTCGGGGGGGGGGGGGGGGGGGGGGGATATATATATATGTATGTATGGTTCTGTCAGTTTTTGTGTTGGTTGTCGGCTCTGTTTTGGTGTTGTCTAGATTGGGGTTTGGGATTGTTCTTGGTTGCGTGTGGTGTATCGACAACACTGTTTTGCATTGTGAATTTGTGCATAGGTTCCCCCCCTCCCCCCGCCCCCCCCGTTCTCCCTCTCTTTATCTCTCTCTCTTTCTGTCTCTCGCTCTCTGAGCGTTTCCGTCCCGGTCCTGTCCTCAGCCATGCCGGATGCCAGTTTTAAATAAAGGCAGCAGCAGCAGGAGACTCAGTCTCGTCCTGCTGCTAACAGTAAAATCTGTTCGGATAGTAAAAGGCTACAATCATACAATATTGCACGCCCCAGCTGCTGAACAGGACAAGGGAAAGAAAAAAAAAAGTGACCCATTGGCACTGCACTCACGGGGGTGGGGGTTCTGCATAGGGAGTCATGATGAAGGCCTGCCCACTGTAGGGGTCAAACCTGTGACCTTCCAATCTAAAACCCACCTTCCCAAGTAGTTTAGGACCAGTCAGTTAATGTGGCACCACTGAACACTGGAATCAAGCGTATGACCTCCCAGCTGAAGAGCAGCCACTGTCCCATCGCAGGACAGCGTCACCTGGGAACCCACCACTGCACACACACACACACACACACACACACACACACACACACACACACACACACACACACACACACACACACACACACACACACACACACTCACACACACACACACGCACACACGCGCAGGTTGGGTATCGCGATTCTTGTGGGGACCTTCCATTGATTCCCATTCATATCTAACCCCTTACACTAACCCTAACCCACACCAAAACACAGCCTAACTCTAAATAAATGTTTTTGCACTTTTGCTTTTTTCAGTAACAACAACATGGTCAAGAAAACACTGTTTCCCCTCATGGGGACCCAAGAAATGTCCCCACAAATGACATTGTGCCTGGTTTTCCTATGTTGTGGAGACAAAATGTCCCCACAACCATAGGAAAACTCAGACCACACACACTCACAGACACACACAAAGATTGGTCTAGTCTTGGTATTGAGTGGAGAAGTGCGCTCCACTGCTCCTCTGTACTGACACTGATCGGAGAGGAAGACCACACTGAGGCCAGACTCTCAAAGGTCAGACGGCTGCTTCTCACCAACCGAGCTTTATGTGGAGATGAATCATGAAGCTTGATGGTGACGGACGTGTTGATGTAGATATTTTACACAGAAACTTGAATAACAACAGAGAAACTAAGAATAACAACATGCTGGAAGGAGAGCATAAGAAGTCAGACAGCTACAACAGATAGCACTCCTCAAATTTAGGGATTTATAGGAAATAATCAGAAATCACACTTTTAGAATTTATTCACTAATAACAATAAAAAGTCAACCCCAACTATGCTTTACGTACACCTTCATGAGCTTTGTCATTGTCTTTTTAGACATGAAGTTCTAGAGGAGTTTTTTGGGATGAAACGCTGCAAACAGCTCTTTGAGTGGTAAAAGTTAGAGACCTCTGTGCTATTCTCATGGACTTGTCTACTTTCTCTGTATTTCCTCAGCATCCGTCCATTTCTCTCCTCTTCATCCTGAAGGAAAATGATGAGATGATGAAGGTTGCAGGCAGGCCCCTTCCTCTGAGGAGGGTGGAATGGGTCGGCCTTTGATTGGTGGAGGAGGATGAAAAAGGGACCGAGATGAGAATTTGAAGGAGAAGTGAAGGTGAAGGGAAGAGGTTGATAACTTGTTCATAGCCTCAGGCAGCGCTTCTTCAAATGTGTTATTCCAAAGCAAAGCCTCCTTTCAGCAGTTACCTTCACATTCAGGCTGTGTGTGTGTGTGTGTGTGTGTGTGTGTGTGTGTGTGTGTGTGTGTGTGTGTGTGTGTGTGTGTGTGTGAGAGAGAGAGAGAGAGAGAGAGAGAGAGAGAGAGAGAGAGGGAAGCTCTTTCTAGTAAAAATCAAAATATAAAAAATGTATATGTTACAAATATATCAAATAAATCAATAAGAACTAAATAATTATTGGGTCAAACCCGTAAAGACCTGGATCTATTTCTACCTCATGGAAAGTTCTGGAATCATAGAACAGGTTAAACTGAGCACATAGAACACATCTCTTAGCAATTTTTCAAAATTCCACCACCAGATGGCAGTGTTCTCAAAGTGAAAGTGTCATTTCAGTCATAAAACAGATGAATTATGTTTGACCTTAATCTTATCTTTTTTTTTTTTTTTTAATAAATCGGCATGAGAATGTGTTTCTTTGTCTTGTTATTTGAGTATCCTCAGATCCACATCCACTCACATACAAACCAAACTCTGTACCTCAGTCCAGACATCTTCTCTGGTCAACAAGGAAAGTCCCATTTGAACAGTGAAAAATGCTGCCTCAGCGTGGGTCTTTAAAACCCGGAGCTTGTCTAAAGTCGTTTGTGCCGTTGCAGGACGGGATGGTATGGAATGGATTGCATTTCCCAGGTGTGTGTGGTGTCTCCACTGCAGAATGTGGGCGGGGTGGTGAATATCTTTCCCTGACGGTGAACTCAGGGCTCCACCCGGCTGTCGGGGTCCTTCGCTCTCCGATGGCTTGGTTCTGTGAACCTCATGTTTGAGATCAACTGGATCTGACTCTGAGGTGTGAGCAAAGGCAAAAAGAGGCGCCTCATCTACGGACGTTGCACTCTTTGAATTCAGAGACTGCACACCTTGCCTGATCTCAAAGCTTTTCTCTCTGTTATACAGTCAATTACCTGATAGGAGAACGATCTAGGGAACATCACAGTTTGTTTGTTCTGCAGTGCTCATCCCCAGTGAGTACAGAAACCTGCAGCTTATTCTAGGATTCTTTTATAGTGTGTTTGTACACAGTGATTTTGCACTCCTCAGCAAAAAGTGACTCATTTCTGCAGCCCGGAAAGTGTGTATAGGAGCATCTGCTAGATTCAAGGCCTTTGCTGGATGAAGAGAGCTGAGCTGAAGCATGTCAGGAAGCCATGTGGCATCAACGAGTACTTTACAATGGGCAACAACAAGCCCTCTGAACTGTAAATCTCTCTGAGAAACAAGACTCCCAGCCTCTGATCGTTCACCACGTCTTTCAAGTGCAAGATCCTGCAACAGGCTCCGAACTGCTGGAAGTCTGTCTCTCAGATTACGGCATGCTGTGTGTCTGCGTGCCCACCTTGAGTCGGGAAGTGCCTGTAGCTGCTGCTGTATCCACAGCTCTTTCACTTTACAGCTGCAAACCACTTCAGAAGCATGCAAGAGCCAGATACAAAACTTACACAGCGGTGCAGAAAAGTCACCTGTGGCACTGCTTTTGTGCTTTTTTCAACAAGTGCTAAATTCAAGCTCTGCACATTACTGTGAACTTAAAATGCAGATTTGGCATTGCTTTGAATTCTTGCAGATGCATTAAAATGTTTCCTCTGGTTTCCTCCCGTAGTGTGTTTGAGGTTAGTGTGTGAGTGTGTGTGTCCCGTGACAGACTGCTCACTCTCAGATCAGCACTCTGACAGCATGACAGCATTACAGAAGCAGATGGAGGGGAACCTAATGTTGACACAAATAAAACAGTTTACAGTGAAACTCACTCTTCAACCCATGCTGAGATGGAAAAACGCGGCTGCAGCTCAGTTGCTGAGCCGGCTTGAGGGCAGGGATGAAGATGCCCTGTCACTGATGCCTCCCTCATACTCACCTCCGGTCCTGGTGGGCCGCAGTCCCGGATGCTTCAGCTTTCCCCGCTTCAAACCTCTGTCTAATGCTGGATCGTCACCAGGCTCGAAAAGAAGCTGACCTGCAGCATGCAGGACACCGGCCCTCCAGGACCAGGGCGGAGTCGCCCTGAACTGCAGTGTTACTGTAGAGAGCCCTGAAAATCAGATTTGAGATGTACTTCCAGCAGCTGCATTCAGCACTGACGAACTGACTGTTCAACAACGAAGGACTGAGACGGTGGAAAAGAGTCATATGTGCAAGTTAGGGTTAGGGTTAGTCCTCAGATCTGATCTGTGCAATAACTAGACTGACGCCGGCACCAGACAACACTCATCCGGCCAATAGCCAACCCGCTTGGTCCTTCTCAGGGTCCCGGGGGGCGGAGTCAATCCCAGCTGCTGTGGGCGAGGGCGGGGTCACCCTGGACTGGTCTCCAGTCTGTCCCAGGACCAGCACAGGGCGAACACGTTATGGGGGCCGACGGAGGCTAAAGCAAGGAAGCAACAGCAGACAGAAGTGATCTTAAAGAGGCACAGCGCAGTTTTAAATATTAAATTTTCAATTATTCACACCCACACACGTTTTCACCTTTGCCTGATGGGCAGCAAGAGCTATTTTTGCAAGATCGCAGTCGCTCCTATTGTCCTGTGCAGGGCACTGAAGGCACAGCAATATGAGTGATTCGGGTACGAATCGCTCTGAGCCTGACGTAACGCGCCTCCCGCTGGCCTGGTAATCCTTAAGTTTCGTTTTGTCCGCCATTACTCCGCCAGACGCTTAGCAGCAACAACGGAGCAGTACTGAGGATGGAGCTTCCAGAAAGTAAGAAAAGACCGGCTTCTAGCACTGCCTCAGCTCCACACAGACCCACCAGGCAGAAGAAACTTACATTTTACTCGAGCGCTGCTAAAAGAGCGAGGAAGGAGTTCCCCTCTTCTGTGCACGTACATGGGCACAAGCCACAGACACGAGCTTTTCACTAAGCTGCAGTTACGCCTAAGGCCTGCAGGGGTCGGTGTTTCGCATAAAACGAGCAAACTGCGCTGTGCTCCTTTAAGGCGGGTTAATTTAGTGTTCAAGCTGATCACTGTCCGAACGTTATCCTGGACAAGGACGGGGGGTGCGGGCCGAGAGACCGGGGCAGGGCAGAATGATCCGGAGGAGGAAGGCCGATCTTCAGAAAAGGCACAGAGTTCAGACGAAGGCAGGTGAGCGGCCGAGGCCGGCGATCAGGGACGTATGGATTCCTGGCTGTGCAAAGACACGGAGGAAGCTGGGAGGAAACACTCACACAGTACAAACACACTCCACCAACGGACTCCAGAGGTGCTCGGATCCAGCGCTGGAGGGGGTCTGAGGTCTGCTTCAGCAGTCCTCTTCATCAGGGAAAGTGGCTTCCACTCCCAGCAGCAGCTGGACCTGATCCCTGAGATTAGCCCAGCCCCGACCTCCATAGACACCTCAGCACCCCGCCTGCACAGAAAGGAGAAACAAAACAGGCCTGGAGCGCCCCCATGTGGCCGCAGAGGTCCAGGGTGTGACAGACCAGCCATTCACATTCACACCTAATTTAGAGTCTCCAATTAACCTCACATGCATGTTTTTGGACTGTGGGAGGAAGGCGGAGTACCCTGAGGAAACCCATGCATACACAGGGACAACATGCAGACTCCACACAGAAAGGCCAGTGTTTGAACCCAGGACCTTCTTGCTCATCAGAGCATCACACAACACCAACAGGCATATTGTATTTTGCGGCAGGCTGTGAAACAGATTCATCCAGCTGTTCCATTTGTAAACATCAACGACTGAAAGAAAACAGATCATGTTAAGGCTGAGAGAGGAACAGGTAGTGCTGCAGTCCAATTATTTACAAATGATAAAAAGTACTGGTGGTAGCGTGTGTGTGTGTGTGTGTGTGTGTGTGTGTGTGTGTGTGTGTGTGTGTGTGTGTGTGTTCTGGGTATATTTATGCTGGTGTCACTCCGCTGTGACAGCCTCCACACTGGAACAAAATTCCAATCGGCCCCAGAAGAGATTGGGAAGAGAGGAAACAGTGAAGGTCAACCGAGGGGAGAAAACAACAATCTGTAGTTGGAGGAGGCTTTCTGCTTTCTACTTTCTGCTTCACGATGAGGAGACTCTGACTTTGAGCACCGACAAGATGCAGACAAGAAGCACTGCAGCACTGACAGTGTCAACAACTACATATCAGACACAGCAGTGAGTGTTGAGTTTGAATTACGGCTGAAGTAGCACGGTCTTTTTTTTAGGGCTGCAACGATTAGTCCAGGGAATCAATGATGTCCCTGTGGAAACTTTGTGGAGGTGAAAATTTGGTGTGGACTTATCCTGTTATTGTTATCGTGTTGTTGCAAATGATGGCAGGACAAACAGAAGAAAGACTCACATTCCACTCTGGGGCCCTCATCTATCAACCGCTGGTACAGCGGCATACGGGCGTACGGCTGTATGAACGACAGGATCGGCATTCATCAATATGATCGTGATCCTACGGAAAGATGAAATCTCTGCACTGCTCGACCTCCTGGAACCAGTCTGAGCCAGTGTGGATTTGCGGTGCAGCAACAGAACCTGGCGGAGCGTGAAAATTCTAAAGCAAACCTCAAACATGCCATAAAGCACAAGCAGCACGTATTCACCACAGAATAAAATGTAAAAGAATAAAATAAAACTAGAATTTGGCACTCAGAGAGCGCAGACCTCCGCCACAGGTCAAATCAGGTCAAATCAGTCACTAACAACAATAAGAACACCATATATTATAAAAAACATTGTGATCGGGGGTGTGATTGGCGTGCCGCGGGGGGCGCGCGTAGTGGTGCAGCCGCACGCCGCACGCAGCACCGCTACACGCGCCGCGCCGCATGCCGCACAGGGCGTAACATGTTAATGACGATCGATTTCAGCCGCCGCATTTCCAATCGGTGAGGGAGAAAAGTCTGGTAGATCTCCCATGAGCCCCGTCGTACGGCGAGCTCACCGCTCAGATTTACACCCGTTTCCAAGAGAGACTGATAAATGAGGGCCAATTTGTTGCTGTCCGGCTCGCCAGGTGCAAAGAATGGAGCCCATTCTAATAAACGGCTGTTTTCCAGGTGCATTGTGGGGCTCCACAGAACATCCTGCATGCATCTCTGCTGTCTGCAGCCAACACACACGGACCCCCCAGTCTCAGGTTATGCTTCTGGACATTGATTAATTAATCAATAGATTAATGTGCATGGCTCATATCACGGATTGCCGTGAGGCTGGGTCGGCAGGGGAGTGAAGGTATGTATCAGTACTCAAAGAAAATAAAGTAGAAACAGCTGCTGAAAGCACAACTCACGAAACAGCGTTAACCTTTACATTACGCGTGGCAGCCAATCATCTGTAGCATCTCCCAGTAATGGAGTGATTTCATTGAATACAGTAAAGTCAGTTATGTAAAAACTTGTCAACAGTGTATTAAAATATTAGATAGATAGATAGATAGATAGTAGGATAGATAGATAGATAGATAGATTGATAGATAGATAGATAGGTCTTTATTATCCCATGAAGGGAAAATTGTTTCCACAGCCTTTCATGTCAGTTCAAGATGTTATGGACCCCATCACACACACCACAAGGAAGACAATAAGACAATTACAAAACAGAGAATATACAACAAAGAACAACAAACAAACAAAGAGCAGTTAACACAGATTGGCAGTAAGTCAGCGAGGTACCTTGTTCAGTACAGCGACAGCAGATGGAACAAAACTCTTGTTAAAACGGGCCTGTCTACATTTAAGAGCCCGGAGTTATTAGTTACAATTAATGCATAAGAATGCGGCAGAGTCCACTGTCTCTATAGTTTAGACAAGGAAACTGTGCAAAACCTGCAAAAATAGTTTTTTATTTTCATGAAATGCAGTTTTCTTTTACACAATTATAATTCTGAAAAAAAGGTTTTGAAGATTGCTTTTTGAAAGAATAAAAAACCACTATCAGAGTAACTTTAGTACAAAAAAAGCATCAGCTGACGTGGACTTTATAAAATTTGACAATTATTATGAGTGTCAACATTTTATTATAGTTCATAACTTTTTTGTCATATTAGCAGATGTAATGATTTTAGACCTTTGGTCCCTGAATATTAGCCTTTTAGTCATTTTAGTTGTTCATATTTTTAACACAGTAGTCTCACTTTTCACTCTGTAACACACACACACACACACACACACACACACACACACACACACACACACACACACACACACACACACACACACTTATTAATCATTACAAGTATTCATTTGTTTGTGTTTCTGCTTTTGTTTCTTTCTATCAACGCCAGTTTCAAGGATTTTTTCGCTGCTTCAGGATGATAAAAACATGAAGTTAATCTTATTCTCAACTCTTCACTGCTACAGCTGGCCTGGCCCTTCGGCTCAAGGTTGCCCTACGTCCTGCCTGACAGAAATACAACACTCAGACACTATTTGAAATGATAGCGCGTCTCCACCATCCATTGAATAACTTTTCCTCTTTCTTGTGTTTCTTTTATTCCCCGCTCTCTCCTTTGTTCTTTCGGACTGTAAATTGTTTTTCGGTGGGCGACAGCTTCTCCTTGAGCTTGTCATTGGTTTTCCCATTAAAGTCAACTTATGATAAAGTGCAGAGTGTGGAGGGAGTCTGCTGTGTGTGTGTGTGTGTGTGTGTGTGTGTGTGTGTGTGTGTGTGTGTGTGTGCTTGTTGTGTATTATTTTTCTTCTTCTAAAAACCAACGACAGGCATCTCTCAGCTCTCAGTGATATGAATGACCAGCAGGACTCAGTGACTACAGACCCGCCGCCTGACCCTCACCTGGACCCTGGACCCCCTGCGGTTCTCCTACAGAGCCAACAGGTCTGACCCTCACCTGGACCCCCTGCACTCGATGTAGTAAACATGGATCTTCGCCTTTCAGCACCTGGACTCCCCAGAATCCGAAGCCAGGATCCTGTGTGGACTTCAGCTCTGCCTTCAGTACGACAACCCGTGTTCTCTTGCAGGACCAGCTCCACCTAACCTGACACGCCAGATGGACAGTTATATGTCCGCCACGGAAATATTTCACAAGTCCATCTGGGTAGCCGCTCTTCCGATTTGATTTCATAGGCGGGACCTTCAAAACAATCAGTAGCTGGTGATTGGGATGACCGTTGGAACCAAAGAAGAAGACGATTGGACGACCGTTCTGATTGACACGCGACGCACTCACCACAGACCAATCTGCATCAAGCCACGGTGTAACGTAGCTTATGTGCGCTGCTGCTGAGAAGCAGTAGACATCGTTTCCTGACAAAAAGGCTTGAAGTGATGTTCTGTGCTCCTCTTTCAAAGAAGAAATTGAGTTGCTTTCTTATAAAACTGCAGATATTGCCGTGTCCACGGAGATCGCTTCGCATGCCGCCATTGTTTTCAAACTTTTGGGCGCTTCCCTCTGTCGTCACGTCTTGTCATCACATCCGCTCCTCCCGCAGCTCCCGCCTCTTTCCCCTGATTGGGCCGGCAAAATTTTAACAGAGTGAAATCATTGGTCTATGGAGCACTACAAGGATTCAGGAACTGAATCAGGCCCATCTGCTATGCAAGGTTAAGCTCCACCAGCTGAAGCTGCTGATCTCCACCTGCAGGCAGACTCCCTGATGGACAGGATTCTGCAAGTGAAGCGGGGTAAGCTCACCTCCTGGACCATCAGCACTGGATCTCCTCAGGACTGGATCTCCTCAGGGCTGTGTTTTCTCTCAATCAATCAATCAATCAATCAATCAATCAATCAATCAATCAATTTATTTTTGTATAGCCCAGTATCACAACAACAGCTGCCTCAGAGGGCTTCAAGATGTTACATTGGTTGGTAAAAATAAAAACAGTGAATAAGCATAATGGTAATATGTCAAATTCACAGTAACGAGACAAAACGAAGGAACCACCACCTTAGACCCTCACATCCGGCAAGAAAAAACTCCAGAAACCCAGTGGGAAAAGAAGAAATCTTGGGGAGAACCACAGTATGGAGGGATCCCTCTCCCAGGGACGGACAGCTTTGGCAACAGCTAGCATGAGACAATAAGAAGTAAAGCCTAGGACAATGTTGAGGACAGTCCATTGGACGGTCCAGCACAAGAACCACGGATCCCAGAAGTAGAACCGAAGCCAGTCCACGGGCAGGACCGACAGGAGTGTCCTCCCGGTCCGGACGGAGCTTGTTCGTAGGCCCTCGTAATAGTGGAGTCAGCAACTGAAACTGGAGAAGACTCCCCCTCGAAGGGGGGGACAGCAGGTGAAAAGCAATGAACGGACTAAAGGGAATAACATTCAGACATTAGAGGATAGGGCTCAGTGCACCGTACTTCCCACAGCATTCTAGCTCCTAGGGCAGCTTTTAATAATGATGGTTTAGAATCCCTAGCTGACCTGATCATAGGCTGCATCGAAGAGAAACGTCTTGAGCCTAACCTTAAATGTGGAGACTGTGTCTGCTTCTTTGACAACACTTGGAAGCTGGTTCCATAAAAATGGTGCCTGATAGCTAAAGGCTCTTCCACCTAGTGTCCATTTAGAGACTCTAGGAGTCACCAGTAACCCTGCATTTTGAGAGCGAAGTGCTCTGATTGGTTGATAAGGCGTTAAAGCATCTTGGAGATAGGTCGGAGCCATCCCATTTAGGATTTTGTAAGTGAGGAGAAGGATTTTAAATCTAACTCTAAACTCGACTGGAAGCCAGTGAAGACATTTTAGAACGGGAGTAATGTGTTCACGTCTTCTAGTTCCGGTTAATAATCTGGCGGCCGCATTTTGAACCAACTGAAAGTTTTTTAATGCACTTTTTGGGCAGGCTGCGAGAAGGGAGTTGCAGTAGTCCAATCTCACAGAAACAAATGCATGGATGAGTTTTTCTGCATCGCTTCTAGGTAGAAAAAAAAAAACAAAAAAAAAAAACACCACATTTAGTGCAGGGCAGGCAAGTGGGGGCTCTGCTCCTCGAAGGTTACCACCTTCTGGCGGCAGACCTTCAGAAACCTTGTCTCTTTTAATGCACAGCACAGACAATTCACATGAATGGTAGGGCAGGCAAGTGGGGGCGCTGCTGCTTGAAGGTCACCACCGGCTGGCGGCAGACCGCCAGAAACCTTGTCTCTTTTAAGGTGCAGTATGGGACACGGTCAAGGGCCTGTGCAGGTCTACAAAATGCCATCTTAAGCACCACTCACAACTGCAAGTAATTGTTACCAGCAATGCCATTCTGTCTAATGAATATATCTAAATTATATATAGTTAAAAGTAAGCAACTGTTAATCTATAAAGAGAGAGTCTTACTGTGTGATGGGGATGTAATGGAGTGGTGATGGCAATATGTATCTCTACACCAATGCAATGTCTTACTTAATAAGTATACTTCAATAAAGAAGAAAAATATAATAATTATAATGATAATAATATTAATAATAATAATGGTAGTCATGGTATTAATAACAGTAATAGATATGCTTGTGTATTTATATCTTCATGTATGTAAGTATATATAGCAGTGAAGGGAAAAGAAAAAAAAAAACGGAACTGGATGTATACATATGAAATATGAAATATGAAAGGGATGGGGCTTATAAGTTTATACTTCTTCCCATTCCTTTTGAATATATTTTTATATGTATGTCAATTGTGCAACAGAGTGGCTGTACCAATACGGAAGCATGTATTCAATAAACTTCATTCATTCATTCATTCATATTTTAGCTATGTTGCGCAAGTGGAAATATGCTGTTTTACAAGCCAGGTTGATGTGTGCTTTAAATGAGATATCCTGATCAAATAAGACCCCGAGGTTCCTCACAGTAGAGGAGGAGGATACACTGACGTTATCTAAGGTGATAATCTGTTCAGATAGACACTCTCTCAGTTTATGGGGGCCTAGTATAATGACCTCTGTTTTGCCAGGATTCAGACGGAGATAGTTCGTAGTCATCCAGGTTTTAATTTCTCTGATACAGTCACTGAGTCTGTCTATTTGATTAGTTTGATCAGGTTTCATAGATAAATACAGTTGTGTGTCATCTGCATAGCAATGAAAATTGATATCGTGGCTTCTAATTATGTTCCCTAAAGGAAGCATATACAACAGAAATAAAATTGGCCCGAGCACGGACCCTTGAGGAACCCCATAACTGACCTGGGAGCACGGTGAGGACTGTTGGTTAACGTGAACAAATTGGTACCTATTAGATAAATAGGATTTGAACCAGCAGAGGGCTTTTCCTCTGATGCCGACCTCACATTCTAACCTCTGCAGGAGAATATTGTGGTCGATTGTATCAAAAGCTGCACTGAGGTCTAAGAGAACCAGGACTGAGACTAGACCTGCGTCAGCCGCCAATAAGCAAGTCATTAGTGACTTTAACTAACGCAGTCTCAGTGCTGTGATAAGCTCTATATCCTGACTGAAATTTCTCAAATAAACTATTGTCCTGTAGGTGGCGGCAAAGCTGTTTAACCACGACTTTTTCCAGGACTTTTGAAATAAAAGGCAGATGTGATATCGGTCTGTAGTTGGCTAGAATATCAGGATCAAGATTAGGTTTTTTCAGCAGTGGTTTGATTACTGCGAATTTAAATGACTGTGGCACATAGCCAATTTCTAGAGACGTATTTATTATAGTTATGATCGTATTTAAGATAACTGGAAGAATATCTTTGAAAAGCTTAGTTGGAATTGGATCTCGGAGACAGGTCGAAGTTTTAGAAGACATTACAATCTCAAAAGTAATCTCAGCCCCATCTACTGATGAGAAACTATCTAGTATTTCAGGTATTTCAGGTGGAGGCAGTGGCTGGATTCCCTGAGCTTGATCTGAGGAAAGCGCTTCACTGATTTTACCTCTGATGGTTATGATTTTATCATTAAAGAATTTAAGAAAGTCATGGCAGTTTAAAGGAGTCATATTATGCAAAATTCACTTTAAAAAGGAGTCTTTACAGTCATATTGCCTCCCAGAGCCTCTGAATGATCCCCAAGAAGTGAAACATTCAGTCACCTCCCTCAATTGTGGCTCCACTTTTAAGAAAATATACACTCAAACACGCGGTTCTGAAATCTCCCTCTTTCTGACGTCATGAAGAGGAACACCACTCCCCCCCGGAAGAGAATCCAGCCTTTGGCCGGCCCCCGGACAGGTCGCTCATTACGGCTGTATTTTCTCATCCACCGTCTTCAGGTGGGTCAGCTGACGAGCTGACAGTTTTTGCTAACTTAGCCACAATTAGCTGGGATGGGAACGTAGCGGAGCTGCTCTCCCCAGCAGAGAGGCTCTTTGAGTCGGCCGCGGCTGTGACGGCGCCCGGGCGTCTGACTTCCAGGGCTGAGTTGGGGCCGATTGGGTAAACGGCCCGGAGCTGCTCCACGGAAGCTGGTCCCGAAGCCGGCGGAGACGCACGGCTCGCCCGGCCGCTGGGCCGCTCCTCTCCTCGCCGGGACGCTGCGAAGCTCCGGAGCCCAGCGGAGGCGCACTGCGCCCGGGCGCAAAGTCAACACACACCGGCAGCGCCGTCCGGATGAAGAGGGCTGCTCCTCTGAGAGGCTCTCTGCTCTCGATGTCACACCAACAACACATGATATAAACAGAAAATAAAAAAAAAAACACCTCATTTCGCTTCTGCGAGGTCGCTCTGCTCGTCCAGCCACATTGATCTGTAATTTATAGACTTCCAGCAAGGGTGAGTACATGGTTTATGTTTTGATCTCAAATGAGAGCTTTTCTTTATTCAAAAGTTACTTTTGTTTGGTTCATTCTATATAAAAACGGTAATTTCCACGTTTGTTGCTGTCTGGACCCTGTTGAGCTGATTCTCTCCTCCCGAGGCGGCGGAATAACAACATATAGGAAAAAGTTTACGTTTGTGAGGTCGTGCATTGTGTTTTATTTTGAAACTTCCGGTGTAACTTCCTGTGAGGTGCTTTCTTAACGACATTGAATTTACGTGGTGGGCGTGGCCAGATGCGTTCAAGTTCATCACGGAAAATAGGCTGTCAAAAACAGGCTGTTCTGAAGAAGGCTCCTCAGAGGCACTTTTTAGAATGCTCAAACTCCGAACACAGGACGAATTTGGGGCAAACAAACTGATATACTATGTTTTTAGGTGTCTGTGACCGATATGACGTGACTGAAAAATAGCTGTGTGGAGTTTGCATGTTCTCCCCGTGTGTGCGTGGGTTCTCTCCGGGTACTCCAGCTTCCTCCCATGGTCCAAAAACATGCATGGTAGGTTAATTGGTCACCCTAAATTGCCCCTAGGTATGAATGCGTGAGTGAATGGTTGTCTGTCTCTATATGACAGCCCTGCAACAGACTGGCGACCTGTCCAGGGTGTACCCTGCCTTCGCCCACAGCAGCTGGGATCGGCTCCAGCCACCCGCGACCCCGAAAGGGACCAGTGGCAGAAAATGAATGAATGAATGAATGAATGAAAAATAGCATAATAGGTCCACTTTAAAGATCCTGGGATTACTGGTTCCACTGCAGTATGACTGTTTGTCAGTCTGGCTACAGTGTTGAAGAGAAACCGAGGGTTATTTTTGTTTATTTCTATTAAACAAGAGTAATATAATGTCTTGGCTTTAAAAAGAGTTTGTTTATCACTTAACAAGCTACATTTCCAAGCCTTCAGAGATTGTTCCGATTTAGATTTACGCCGAGTTTTTTGTTTCAGAACACAGGTTTCAGAATTAAACCATGGAGCAACGCGCCTGGGTCGATTGGTTTTCTGCTTCAACGGGGCCACTACGTCAAGGGCAGATTTTAGTGAGTGCATAGCACTGTCAACAAACTGATCACTATTATCACCACTGGTCAATAAGCTCATTTCTGTGATTTCACAAGATAATGCAGCAAATGCAGGCTGGATCAATTCTTTGTACCGAGCCACAGATTTTTCAGATAATGTCCGTATCAGCTGAATTTTATCTTTTTGAGCAGAGTAGTCTTCAATCAAAACCTGAAAAGTAATCAAAAAATGGTCTGAGAGTATGGGGTTCTGAGGGAGAACATTTAGGTCACTGACCTCTATCCCATATGTTAAGACCAGATCCAGGGTGTGCTTGTGACTATGAGTGGATTCATCAACATTTTGAGTGAAACCGATACTATCTAATACTGCAATAAACGCATTACTCAAACTGTCACCAGAATCATCCACATGGATGTTAAAGTCACCTATTATAAGGATCTTGTTATGAGCCAATACTATATTGCTTAAAAACTCTGAGAACTCAGTTAAAAAGTCAGAGTAAGGACCAGGAGGTCGATACACAATAATTAATAGCACAGCTTTTTGATTCTTCCAATTTGGACAAGTAAGCGTTAGTATTAAAGGGACTTAAGGCAAGATTTGTGAAAAACTACACATGCATTTCCACTTTATTCAATGCTAATGGGTGGTGAAGCATTAAAAACCTAAAATAACAGGCCAATCCGCGTATCTGTCTGCTGCCTTATACAGGCTGTGTGCCAAATAATTTGTTGCTGTTCGGGGTCCGAATTTCCCGCGCAATCGTGGGGATGTGACGTAAATTGACGCTGTATGCGCGTTGCCGAACAGGAAGAACATGGCCGCCGTGGACACGGACTCAAACACTGCTGGGATCAGGGGCGGGCAGTGTTGCTTGGTGACTTTCTCGCTAAATCTGGCGACTTTCCAAAGCCTCTTTTCGACTTTTTTTTGTCAAAAGTAACTAGCGACAAATTTAGCGGCTTTTTCTGGTGCTCTGGAGACGTGACAGGACGTCTCCGCTGTTCTCAGCAAGCAGCGGGTGCTGCGTGAGCCCCTCCCCCGTCCCAAAGCACTCACAGGCGGCCAGTCTCAGCAGCGCCCCCTGCTGAGTCGGGGCCGATTGGGTAAACGGCCCGGAGCTGCTCCACGGCGGCGACGGGAGAGCTCCAGCAGCCGCGGCCTGCTTCACGCGCCTCCGTGGTTATGCGGCGGGTCCCCGCGCGCTCCACGGCCGGCACAGAGCGCGTCTCCGCCCGGGAGCGGAGATCCGGAGCTGCCGCGCCGCGGCTTGCTCCACGGAGGCGCCTGAAGCAGGCGGCGGCTTCCACGGGCCGAGTGGAGCTGCTCCACGGAGGCTGACGGGAGAGCTCCGGATGTCCGCTCCCGGGCGGAGACGCGCTCCGTGCCGGCCGCGGAGCGCGCAGGGACCCGCCGCATAACCACGGAGGCGGAGAGGAGCTCCGCCACGGATTTAAAAATGAATCGTTAGATTAATCAATGCATAGAAGAACTATTTCCTAGATTAATCGATTACAAAAGTAATCGTTTAACGCAGCCCTGTTATCAGCGTTATCTCGTGAGTCAAAAAAAAAAAAAAAAATCATGACCGAAGCCGGGCAGGCACCCGAATAAATATTGGATATGCGTTTGATTCATGGAGGGAACTTCAGCTGCATTTGGGAGTGAAAATGGATGCTTACAAAAATCACATAATATACACTGTGGTCCTGCAGTAATCCGCGACGTAGTAAACAGCATGAGCATCCCTGGTGCAGCGCTGTGAAGCCGGACATTCTGTAAAATGTTTGTGCGCGCTCCCGTGCCGCCTTGGCTGGTGGCTGCAGTTACCCACAGCGCCTATCGCGGCAGCACTGAGGTCAATTTTGAAAAGTTGCCTTAAGTCCCTTTAAGCTTTCAAAGGAGTTGAATTTAAAGCAGAACTTCGCAACTTTTTTACCTCAATAAATGTGTTTCAGAATCCCTGTGGGGGTAAACAAAGACTTGTCACGGTGATTTGCCTGTCCCTCCACTCCCCCCGGGGTCTGGGTCCTGAAAACAGCGCTTGCAACTTCAGAGGAGCGACCCGACAACATCTCACGAGAACAAACCTGCTTTACGGCGCTCATACGGGATTACAAGTATTAAAGCTGTTGGAGTGTGATATCTGTCATTGTGTTGCAATAGACGATCTTTGCATGACGTGTTGATTGGTTCAAATTACCGTTTGGTAACTGAAAAATAAAGAGGAGTGGCACCTCCTCTCGTAGAAGTGCGCGCGAGTGAGTTCGCTGCACTGAGCTGAGAGCATCTCCGAGTGTGTTTGTTTTCCAATAAGTTTGAGTGTGCGAGGCAGGCATGTCTGCAACAGAGGGAGCGACCGAAGGAGGCAGCGCGAGGAACTGCTGCTGCAGAAGATTTAACAAAAGCGCGTAAAACAAACATGAAACCCTCGCTAGCGTTAGCAACGCCACCCATGGGTACTCACGGATGGCAGAACCAAAAAGACAGAAAAAAAACTTTGTCTAACAAGCGGAAAAAAAGGACACGGGAGTGGGACGCTCTCTGCACGGGGGAAGGGGGGGGGGCGTGTGATGCGGAGGACGTTTACGACAGTGTGCTTTCACAGGAGACCAGTAGGGGGAGCGCTAAAGCAAATCTTGCAAAGTGCTGCTTTAACATTAGTTTTGGGTTTAAGAAGAAGACTAGAGTGCGATATCACTGCCACACTTCCACCTCGACCTGTTGATCTAGCTGTTTGGAAATTAACATAGGTTGGAGGGGTACATTCATTGAGCCTCACTAAGGCCCCATCCACACGAAGACGAATCCAGCCCAAAACTCCAAAATATTTGATCAATTCACCCTGTCATCCACACGAATTCAGCATTCAGCGGATCTGAAACCGAACATTTTTGAAACCAGGTCCCAGGGTGAACAGATCCGAAAACTGTTGAATCCGCGTCTCCGTATTTACTCCTGTTTTGGAGCGTTTCCTGATACACTTACGTCATCGCACTAAGTCGTAACAAATGCGCATGCGCGCAACACTGTAAACAACAACAACAATGGCGCTGTGCGGTGTAGCAGACGTCCTGCTGAAGACTACGAGCCTTTTGCCGCTTTTACAGCAAAATATTTCACTCCTTCAGCACCACCGGACACAACAAATCGACATGGAGAACGCGATACTTCATGTGACTTTTTTTTTTATTGTAAATATACACGTACATGGCAAACATTATGCTGGGGTGTACACAATAAGTGATCAGTTTCTTTCAAACGGTTTAAATTTCTCACAGATACTAATAGTTTTTACAGCCTTTTTGTTTTCAGAGTCTTTTAACATTTTTATACAAGAGAGTACAACATTTTTGAAGTGGGTAAATGACGGCTTCTGCTTGCTGTATTTGCATTTATGAATAAAGAATTTTGATTTTAGGATTAGTAAATTGATGATAAAAAATCCGTCCTTCTTTTCCTGTTTTCTGAAGAAACAAACGAAAAAAAAAAAAGAAACACATTTTCCCACCTCAAAGTAAAGTCCTTGTATACATTATAAATTACAAAGTGACAGAAATCCTTCCAAAAGATCTTGGAGTCATCACATCCAAAAGAGGTGTTGAGTTGTTTCAGGGTGATTTCCGCAGAAAGAAAAGTTCACATCAACATTCCTTATATATTTTGTCATGAAGTAGATGCAGGATACTTCATGTAATGTTGGATCGACCACGAAAAAGATCAGAGCTACTAGGCGGAGGCGCTCTGATATTGCCATATATAAAGCGCCACCTAATGGCCTGGCATGTTATTGCAACGTTTCAGCCGTTTTGAAAACATTCATGTGGACGGTCATAAATATTGAATCAACTCCGTCTTTACGGGCAAACGTTTTTGGAACTATGAGCGTTTTGGCTTCGTGTGGATAGGGCCATAGTCATCTTGCTGAAGCCAAGTTTCTGTTAGAGCAAGGAGATCAATGTTATTGTCACCGATAAGGTCATTAACTAACAGAGATTTAGTGGAAATTTCTCTAATGTTTAGTAGACCCCATTTTATGTATTTCCTACTGGAAAAGTTATTCTGTCTTGTACAGATGTTAAGCTTTTTACCCATTGACTTTTTTCTAATGCTTTGAGCACTATGGACAGACACAGTCTCTGTTTGCCTAGGTAAACCTCCATGCTTGACTTGTAAGAATCCGGGAGCGGGATTAGTGACGGGATCAACAAGATCAACAGAGGAGTGTTCTACACGACTGCTCTGCGCCCGGGGCTCATAGCTGGTTTGTCAATTTAGGGTACGAAGCCGATCAGCCATATTGTGAGCTAAAAGGGCTGCACCATCCAAAGTTGGGTGGATGCCGTCCCTGCGGATGAGCCCAGGCTTTCCCCAGAAGGTGCACCAGTTGTTTAGAAAAATAACTCCGTTTTCCTCACTCCATCTAGACAACCAGCGATTGAATGATGAAAGTCGGCTATACATTTCATCATTGACCAAATTGGGCAGGGGACCAGAGAATATTACAGCATCAGACATCGACTTAGCCAATTCACACACCGAGGCTACTTGTAATTTGAGCACCTCTGATTGTCTCTGCCGGGCATCATTACCGCCTGCGTGAATCACAACTCGACGGAATCTCCTACCTTCCTGTTTTAAAAGCCTAAGGTTCCCCTCGATGTCCCCCACTCTGGCCCCCGGGTAACACCTAACCTTCACCGCTGGCAGCTTCACGTCTCTAACTATAGAGCTGCCAATCACCAGCGTGTCCAGTTCAGCCGGCGTGTCGTCGCTGAGGGGAGAGAACCTATTGCAGACGTGAAGCGGTTCTTGGAGTGCTACGTGGCGGTGCTTAGCACTAGCCTTCCTCCGGACCGTCACAAACCGGTCCTGGTCTTGCCCCGGCTGCTCGGGACACGCTGCGGAGCTAGGCTTGCTAACATTCCTCTCACTGCGGGAGCGGGCTGCGAGCCCTGTCGCTACCTGGCTGTAGCTAGCGCTGTCCTGCCCCTCACATCTGCGCAGCCGCTCCTCTAACTCGGTTACCCTGGCCTCCAGCGCTGTCAATACACTGCACTTTACACAAATACCCCTATCGTCAAGGGAGGCAGGGTTCTGACTCAACATACGGCACACTGAGCAGGAAAGAAAAGAAGACAGAGGGGAGGACGCCACAGCGGTCCCGGCGGACCAAGCTAGTTAGCACGCTAAGCTAGTTAGCACGCCGGTGGCGCTAACGGCGGAGAAGAAATGTAATTCACGAGAGATCACTGGTCAATCGGGGGCGAAAGTAACCCCGGGGGCGTAAATAACCCCAATTTTTTGATGGCTTCATGAATTAACAGTAATAGGAAGAGAGAGACAGCAAGCACTTCAGTCGCTCGCAAGCTTCAGCAACACGGAAAACACTCACCGGAAGTGACGTCTCTCCTCTGTTCTTCTCTGTACACCTTGCGTACGGTCGCAGGCCTGTAGGGTGCGTTGGAATCCAGTTGCGAGCCGGATTCGATCAAATCATGATTACTGCTGTACACCACCAACAGCTGCACCTCCAGTCAGCAGTCTGTCAAACTACTGCAGTTTGTGGACCTTAAACACCCCCATGACCTGTACACCTGAGCACTTTAGAAAGAAAAACCCAACAGTTTCACATGAGCAAGCAGAAGAGAAGAAACCTGTAGAACCAGACTCAGAGGAGGAGACTTTCTGCTATTCCGGATGTGGTGAGGGGCTAGAAGTAGAGAGAATAGACGACACTGATCCTCTCTTTCATACTCTCATATTTTCGGTATCATTGTTGCACCAACAGCCAAAACAGATTCCTACTGTTGTAGAAACTGTAAACTGTGCTTGGCAATAAACCTGTTTCTGAATGTGATATTGAGAACTTTACAGAAGTCGATAGCAGCCAGAGGCAGCAGATGCTTTGCGGTAGAAATTCCACAACAGCATGTGTGAGTTTGTAATGAAAAGCTGCAGAAACGTTGGCGAGCTGAGAGTGATGAACTCCAAAGCCGTTTGTTCAGTGTAAGTTCACGTTGGGTCGTACTTTGTGTCCTTGTAGAGTCAGTAGGTGAAAGATGACAGCCGACTGGCTGTGGAGTTGTTGTTATTGTGGAATTTATAGTGTGTGAGTGGAAAAAGCCAATAACAGCAGGATGTGAAGGTCTGTGAAGCACTGTTAATCATCAGGACATAATATGTTTATAAGTGTATCTGGTAGAAGCAGCAGTCTCAAAATGACTGGAGAGAGTCATTATTTTTCCACCTCATCTCATCCAGA
This sequence comes from Salarias fasciatus, assembly GCF_902148845.1. NCBI lineage: Eukaryota > Metazoa > Chordata > Actinopteri > Blenniiformes > Blenniidae > Salarias > Salarias fasciatus. Next base: position 21,245,549 of record NC_043752.1, on the reverse strand, counting down.
CCTCAGCGTCAGTGGCCATCATGACAGTCTGGTTTCTGATGTGGTTCCTCCTGTAGATCTCAAACAGTCTGGATTACACCGTTCAATCCACATGAGCTTCCATGGTTTGCATTTCGGGAATGCAGCAGGAGGGTTTTCTGAGGAAACGGTGTGTGTGTGTGTGTGTGTGTGTGTGTGTGTGTGTGTGTGTGTGTGTGAATCTGTCCTGACCTCAGTCTTTTGTCAGAACATGGTTTGGGTTTTGTGTCCAGTTGTTATGGAAACTGCAGTGGAGCTTTCCCTGAATCCGCTGTGTGTTGGACTGGTCCTCCACCCTTTCCTCTCTCTGTGCAGTCCGTCTGTCGGTCTCCGTCTGTCTCTCTGTACACAGAGGTTTGATCCCGTCTCATCCGGCCGCGTCCCGGTTATTGATAAGCACTTATTGTGCAGCCAGCATTGTGAATTGTGGGTAAGCCCTGGCGGAAACTTGTGGTGGCAACATCATTTTTCTTAATGACAGCTCACATAGATGCTGGCCTTTCCCAGCTTTTCTTTTTTCTCCTTTTTTTCAAAGCATCCCATCCTTCAGGGAGCCAGTCAGAGCAGAGGCAACAGGAATGAAATATGGGACAATTCCAAAGTGCAGCTTTATTTGCAAAACTGCATCTTTGTGAGTGAGTTTTTTTTTTTGTTTGTTTTTTTCTCTCTTGACTCATTATTTATCATCAGTCATTTATTTCAAATGGGTTAATACAGGGCAAAGTGATTACTCATTATTTTCCACTATCAAAAAAAAGAAAAGAAAAAAACACGCAAAACTCTTGGAAACCTCAAATTCACGTTAAAACAATCAAAAAATGAAGAAATATAATTTGGCAAATACCAAGGCATCATGTTATCTAGTTTTTTTATTGGCGAACAAGCTGAGCATCCACAAACAACACCATCATAATACTGTAGTGATAAGAGTTTAAGATGGTTCTGTTGAGCATTCTCATATTCAGGGTTTACTGTTTGTCTCATGAGTTTGTTACGGGTCCCAGAATATGATACCATATCAATAAAACAGTTTATGAGTGTCATGAATGACAAGCAGTGGAGGTTGAAATCACACACAAAATGATACAAAAGTAAAAATACTAGCAAAATATATAAAGAATTATTGCCATGTTTGACAAAGTGAAGGATTTGTTGGTGTTCATGTTATATAATGCACTGATACTGCACCATATGAGTTTCAGAAAATGTCTGTAGTTAAAACATCCAGTTACTGTTCTCGTTACAGAAAAGAGCCATGAGAATAATCACTGGACTAAACAGAGATCCAACAAACCCAAATGTTAAAAGTAGGGATGTGCGAGTACCGATACCAGGTATCGGTATCGGGCCGATATTGACCTTATTTCAAAGTACTGAGTACTCGTGAAGGCTACCGATACCAGCCGCCGATACTCAAGGTGAGAAATTCCCAGGCGTAGTAAGCCCTCCTCACCAGCAGATGGCGTTAGTGCGACCGAATGGGATGCAAGCTGCCGTTAAGCATGAGAGAGGAAGAAGGCCTCGCTGGGCTACACTGCAGCTGCTGAGTTCTCCATGAGTCTCGTCCAGAGCAGAGACAACAGGATGAATCCAGGACGGCTGCTCGTCTCACCAGAACTTCACCGGTGTGGAAATTCTTTTATGTAAGCAAAAACGAGCCGAGCTTTGCAGAATGCAAACTCTGCAAAGCTAACATTACTGGAGGAGGTGCACGATCTTGTTCATTTACCACTAGTAATCTGTTGAAACACCTCAGGACGAAGCCTGTGGACGAGAGTCTGACGCTGTTGTGCTGGAAAAAAAAACTCCTGCAGCAACTCGACGGCAAACTCTGCAGAAGGCCGAGAAACTGAAGAGCAGAGATCCGAGAGCAGCACAGAGAACACCAGCAACTCTTAGAGCAACTCTTAAAACTCAGGGGTTGTTCTAACTTTGACTTTAGTTCTTAAAAAAAAATCATTAAAATGAGTACATTAAAAACAACTTTAGTTCATGTAAAGTGTAACCCCGGAGAAAACTGTTTTATCTTGCACTTTAGTTCATTTATAAAACATTAAAATAAGTTAATTTTAAAAAGTGTATAATTTGTTTGTTTACATCTTGTGCTTCAGTTCATTAAAAAAAACTTAAAACTCAGAGAAATTGTTTTCGCTTGCACTTAATTTCATTTAAATAAGTGTAAAATTCAAAGAGTTGTTTGTTTTATTTTTCAGACTATTAATTTGGACTTAAACATCGTGGCTGAGCTGCCCTTTTTGACAAATAAAAGTCATTTTTCAAAAATGATCTGTCATTGCATTATTTTATATTTTATGTATCAAAAGTATTGGTATAAGTATCGGTATCGGTGAGTACTGAAGATGAAGTACTCGTACTTGGTATCGGTCTGAAAAAAAGTGGTATCGAACATCCCTAGTTAAAAGATTTCAATTTTCAAATTCTAAATTCCACAGTACATTACAGGAACTGCAAATAATCAATAAAACACATAACCAAACCAAACTAATTAATTTTAAAGAATAAATTAACAAAATAAGAAAGAAATTTAACGTAAGATTAACTTAAGATTAATTTAAGAACTTAAAGGAACAGCGATCCTCAGAAAAACCAACATTCAGACCAATTTAATGAGTAAAGATAATGGAGGTCGAGACATTTTTCTCCCAGAAGTGGTGAGCATGATCCTTGGTTCTCATTTTTTGTACCAAACTTGGAAACAGTGCCGACATAGTCTGATCTCAACTTATCAGTAAACTGAAGTGAAGCCTGGACATCAGAACTTTAAAAAGCAACTGCAGGAGAGCTTAGAGGAGGTGGAGGAAATCCAAATGAACTGTTCATGATGAGATCTTACGGCAACCACTCAAAAGGTTTTTTTCAAAAGATTTTTTTTTAATGTTTTGAATATTAAAGCATGTTAATTAAACAAACAAACAATAACACAATGCCTACTAGGGGTGAGCCGAACACTCGTTTTAAACGAGTACTCGTTACAGATAATGCATTTTTTTCGAATCCGAGTACAACCCGAGCATTGTCAGTCATTATTCGTCCTCGTGCTGATGGGAGATCCTCATTGGTCCTTCATTCTGCTCCGTGCTGGACTGAGACGACAGGATCCTTGTCGGAGAACCAATCAGTGCTGGTAAATTAAAAATTAGGTTTTTTATTTCGTTGTAGCGTGCATTGTGCCAGAGGAAAACCTGTCACGACTGTGCACCCTCGGGTTTTTTTTTTTTTTTCGGGGGGGGGTTAAAGTTTCGTTTTCCCTCGCAGTTTTGTTTTTCCTTTTTTCTTTTCTTTTTCATAATAATCTGGGCTTGTGCTCCAGCGGGAGGCTGTGGTCTGTGGGAGAGAGATGATAACTGGACCGAGGTCCATATGATCGGCGCTGCAGCCGGACAGGACCAGGAAGCTCAGCAGGGGGGATCAGAGGCTTCCCGGGACACCGGGGAGGTTCTGGTGGGGATCGTGGGGGAGGCAGTCCCAACCCAGGAAGGCCTGTTCCTTTCCTTGGACTCCAGCTGGAGTCCAGACAGCAATTATAGAGAAGCTGTTATGTAAATTCATTCATACACCTATATATAAATATTCATGTTCTGCCTCAATAAAAATACTTGTTCTGTAAATAGTTCTTTTACTATTGTGACAAAAAAATATTCAAATCTTTATTCTGAGGCTGTTGTGTTAATGAATAATCATTTATATAACTTTAAAAATGTTCATGTTCCGACTAAAATAAAGAAAAACTTGTACACTGCATCACTGAAACAGTTCTGTAAATAGTTTTCAAATAAAGAACAAATATAGCAACTGCTGAGCAATCCATATCAATTTCAGACTTAAAATAGTGAGCCAATTTCTGCCCCACCCCATGTCTGGTTAAACCACGCCCACTTCCGGTTTAGACCACGCCCCCTCCGAGTACAGATACGGATACAGATAATTTGGATGGGTAAACAGATACAGATACAGATAGTGGTGTACTCGCTCATCCCTAATGCCTATACATATCTTTGCAACCGTATTTGTTTTTACACAGTAAATGAGGTAAATTACTGAGCATCACAAGCACAGTTCAGGAACCGCAGTGTCAGTTCTTTCAATCGTCCATACTTTATACCGTTACATTTTGATCCTTGGCATGAGCAACAATGGATTCCAAATACCTTAAAATATCTCCTGTTTGCCCCTAAGAGTATATGTAATCTTTTCTAGAGGGAGGGTCGAGAGCATCTGTTGCATCCAATGGACAGCAGTTGGTCTGAAAGTTCTTTTACAAAACAATGTTATACATTTTTTCGCAATTATTATGCTCACATCAGTCAATATCCATTCATGTTTTGAATACTTATTATTTCCTGGGTATATACCAAATAAGAATACCTTTGGGTCCAACGTTATTTTTTTTAGAAATTATTTTCTCGATTATATCTCTTATTTCACTCCAAAACAAAGCAATCTCCCTGCAGCACCACAAGCAGTGAACTAGAGTTCCTCTACATTCTAAACATTTTGTACAGTCATGTGGTATATTTTTATTGTACTTATTGAGATCAGATGGTGTGTTGTAAGTTCTCATCAACCATTTGAGCTGAATCAATTGAAGACTATATTAAAGGATCTGGTGTGTGCTAAAACACAGTTTGCCAGTTTTCTTCTGATAACTGTAGCGACAAATCATCTCTCCAAGCTGTAAATCTACCATATGAGTTCTCAGGACTTTGAGAGATTAATAAATTATAAATTTGAGATCTTAAACCTTTTCTTTGACTATCTTTTATCATAATGTTCTCCAGAATTGATAATGAAGGTTTAGATGTTAAATTATTCTGATTTGATTTTAGAAAGCTTCTCAGTTGAAGATTTTTAAAGAAATGTTTGTCATGTATAATGAATCTATTTTGCAACTCCTGAAAACTCATTAGTATGTCTGAAAGGTCTTGAAGTCCTTTATCTTGCAATAATTTAAATGTTGCATCTGCTCTACCAGGTACAAATAGTTGATTTATATTGGGGTGAATTGGGACAAACAAACTGGTTTTTTCAAAACTTTATGAACATCTCTCCACACTCTAGTCATGTTTTGAAGAATCGGATTTTTAATCTGTTTCAACAGCTTTGTTATAGTATTTGAGTAAATATAGGATGGAAGAGATAAGATTAACCCTTGACTTTCCATTTCTACCCAGTGTGGAGAGTGGTTTGCATAGTAGAGCATCATGGATCTCAACTGCGTAGCCCAAAAGTAGAATTGGAAATTAGGATATTTCAAACCACCACGATCATAGGGAAGATATAATAAGGACAAACGGAGTCTGGACCTTCTATTATTCCAAATAAACCGAATCATGTTTTTTTTTAATTTGTGAGAAAAAGCCAGGAGGAGACAGAGGAAGGTTTTGAAACATGTAATTTCGGCAGTGCATTCATTTTTAATATATTTATTCTCCCAATCAGAGATGTTGATAGCAGCATCCACCTTTCAATTAAGTGATTTGGGTCCGCCATTATAAGACTACAATTATTCTCAACTATTTGTTTCAGGTCAGGCATAATTTGAATTCCTAGATACTCAAACTGAGTTGCTACATTGAACTGAATTACCTCCGGAGAAGGATTGACTCTCATATTCATTTAGCAAAAGGATGAAAGACTTGGTTTAATGAATTTAATATCCCAAAATACCTCCAAATAACTTCATTATTTCCAGAAAAACTGGTATTGATGTATTTAAAGCAGAACTATGCAACATGTTTACCTCAATAAAGGTGTTTCAGAATCCCTGTGGGGGTAAACAAAGACTTGTCACAGTGACAGTGAGCTTTCACAGGAGACCAGTAGGGGGAGCGCTAAAGCAAATCTTGCATCTTTAAATTTGAAAGAAATAGAATGACATCGTCAGCAAATGGGGAAATTCTGTTTTCCACTGATCCAACAGATATCCCACTCAAGTGTGGGTGCGATCGAATTGCTATTGCAAATGGTTCTTTTACTAAAGTGAATAACGGGGGAAAGACTTGCCTTGCCCTTTGCCTACAACCTCTGCTAATCTTTATTGATTTAGAAATGTTTCTATTTGTAATTATCATCTGATGGATTTGTATACAATAGTCTAACCCATTTGATGAAATTTTCTCTGCATCCAAATTTTTCCAGCACCTGAAAAAGATAAAGCCACTCGACTCTATCAAATGCCTTTTCAGCGTCAATCGATAGAAAAGCTTTACCCGGGGCATCTTTAATATAATGTAATATATTTAGTACTCTCCTTACATTATGAAACCCTTGTCTCCCTGAAATTACATTTTAGTCCCAATCAATTACCATTGGTGACATTTCTTGCAGTGTTCTTGCCAATATTTTAGTGATAATTTTTAAATCATAATTTAGTAAGCTTATGGGTCTTAATTTTCACATTTGTGTGGAAGTTTCCCTACTTTTGGCAAAAGAGTAATCATAGCTGTATTCATTGAAGTCAGGAAAGCGTTTGATTGAAAGAACTCTTAACATGTCAAATAAAGGATTTATAAGTTTACTTTTAAACTGCTTATATAAATCGACTGGACGACCATCTGGTCCTGCTCTTTTTCCAGATTTCATATTATCAATGACTAGTACTAGTTCTTCTTTGGGAAGTTCCGAATTTAGATAATGTTCATTTTCTTTTGATATTTTTGGCATGTTTAGATTACAAAAAAATTAGTTATATCATCTGCCCTTATGGTTGTTTGTGCTTTATATAACTCCTCGTAGTATGCTTTAAAAGCATTGTTAATTTCGTCAGGGTCAGATACACTTTTACCATTTAAGTCAATAGTTGTGATAGGAATTTTAGATTCTAATTGTTTAATTTGCCATGCTAATAGCTTGCCAGCCTTATCTCCCTGCTCATAAAATGATTGAGTCTGAGGAGGCTTGAAGCTGCCCTTAAAGGTGCATTAAAGAGTTTTTCAGCTTTAAATATCCTTATTTTCCACCATAAATATGTTACAAATATTCAATCATGTGTACAATGTCTCTAACAGCGCTAAATTGTCACTTGAAAGTTGCAGTGCCTGTCCGGCACCAGAATTTTTTGGGGGAGAATTTGAGATGATGTGTCTTAAAGCTGGTGTCCGTTCGTTTCCGTTCGTTTCCAACGTATGAATCATTTTTCAACAGAGCTTAAATATGTCAGTCTGGTTCGATACTACAATATAATATTAGCATAAAGCAATATAAACATTTATTTATGAGCCCCGCCTTCGTCTCATAGACCCCCATGTTATCTGAAAAAGCGCCGGTCAGCATCAGCCAATAGATTTCAAGCTTCCTCATTCTCGTGTTGTCAATCAAAGTGTGGAGCAGCCAGAGAGCACGGCCGCTCGCCCAGCAGAGGAGAGTTAGCTCTGCAGCAGATATATCCACTGTCTGCTGAACATCCACCGTAAACAGCTCAACATGGAGGATGCTGTAGGACTCGGAGGCTCTCATTTTCACCTGACAGATAATAGCGTGCACCAGAGGTGGGAGTTTGGAGCCTGATCAAGTCATCTCCATGCCACGTTTTTGCTCTGACCATGTATCACACCAGGTGAATCTAATCAACCCTGCTCCTCAGCTGGTCTGTGGTACAAGGTGAGGGCAGAAACATGGCATGGAGATGACTTGATCAAGCTCCAATCTCCCACCTCTGGCATGCACAATTAAAGGGGCGTGGCTTGGTCGCTCATGAAAGCAGAAGGGAGGGCGGAACCTCCAGACATTGGATTAAAAAAAAAAACTCTCTTTCAAAACTCCAGACACGAGCTTTAATGTGCGCTCTTGCTGGCCTGATATCCTTAAGTTTCGTTTTGTCCGCCATTACTCCGCCAGATGCTTAACGAGCAACAACTGAGCAGTACTGAGGATGGATCTTCCAGAAAGTAAGAAAAGACCGGCTTCTAGCACTGCCACAGCTCCAGCGCAGACCCACCAGGCAAAAGAAACTCAAATTTTACTCGAGCGCTACGAAACGAGCGAGAAAGGAGTCCCCCTCTTCCACGCACGTACATGGATGGAAGCCACAGGCACGAGTGTTTCACTAAACTGCAGTTACGCCCAAGGCCTGCAGGGGGCGCTGTTTCGCATAAAACGTGCAAACTCCTTAATGCACCTTTAAGGAACAGAGTTTATCATATTCTTCCTTCAAAATAAGCAATTATTTTTGTAATTGTGGATTTGGATTTGGATAAGTGTTTTTATTTTATTTTCTAATTCCAGCCTAATATGTTTATTCTTTTTAGATTTGAACCCTGTATAGCTAATAATATGCACTGTTTAAAAAGGTTTAAATGCCTCCTACTTTACACATGCTGACATTTGTGTTGTATTGAGTTGAAAGAATTCATCAATATGCTTTCCTAAATATTTCACAAAGTCTTCATCCTGTATCCATCTATGCTGAAATTGCCATCTTGGAGGATCTCTTCTAAGTTTAGAATCTCTGTAAACCAAACAGCATGGTGCATGATCAGAAATAGCAATGTTATCATAAGAGCATCCCTGAATTTTAAAATTCATTTCTGAAGATATTAGGAAATAGTCTATTCTGGAGTAAGTCTGAAAAGTACCCGAATAACAAGAATATGCTTTAACATTTGAATTTCTCTCTATATATATATCTGTCAGTGCTAGGTCCTTCATAAATCTATGAATTGTTGCTCTACAACTATTATGTGATTGATCTATTCCAGTTGACCTGTCCAAAATTGGATCTAATACACAGTTAAAATCCCCCCAATAACATGAAATCCCTGAAGAGTTGAAAGTGTGAGAAAAAGATTATTATAGAAGCTATTGTCATCAATATTGGGGCCATAAACATTAGTTAAATTTAGATTTTCAGACAAAATAGTGCCTTGAAGTATGTAATATCTTCCTTTTTTAATCCTTGATAATATTTTAAATTTTTAAAGGGATAGACTCACGAATAAGTGTCATAACTCCCCTAGAGTGGGATGTAAATGGTGCTGTATTAGAGTTGCCAACCGTTCCTTGAATAACGGAATCGTTCCGTATTTGGATGTAAAAGTGTGCGTTCCGTATTGAGCTGAAAAGGAACGCACTTTGTTCCGTATTTTTGTGAGAGTCAAAACGTGAGCAATGGAACTTGCGCTTGTTTTTGAAAACTTACGGTAAATTGTTCACCGGCTCTCTGACGTTCTGTGACCAATGAGCTGACAGAGATGGCTTGACAACACATCTCATTGGTCAAAAAAAGACCGTTCCGAGTCGGCTTCAGCAGTTCATTGGCCAATAGTCAGTTTGGTCACAGAGCGCACGGGAAGAAGTAAATCACAACATTAAAGCAGCATGGCTTCCAGAGACATGTAAGTTTGTGCCGTTTCTATATCGGATATATCATAGATTTGTGTCTGCTGCTGCAGACTGTGGTGTGTTTTCAGTTTAGAAACGGAACCTTGTTGGTTTTTCTGTTCAGAAGGTTTTTCAGTTTTGATTTTACACTTTTTTAGTTGAAAATAAAAAAAAGAACATGTTAAAATCCAGAAGAGACAGCAGCTGTTTGATGTTATTTTGCACATTTAGCAATAAATATAGAATAGAATAGGAATAGAAGACTTCATTAATCTCACAGAGGAGAAATTTACAGGTGTATCGGCTCATAGAACCCACAGCGGGGTGCAAAAGTAATGAATGGTGCAATAATTAACAAGTTATAGTGCAAATCATAGTAGGCTTGATGATAGAAGCTCAAGACAATGAAGATCTAACTGTATGTACAACCTGAATCTTAAAAATATAACAGGAAATATATAATATATACAATATAGAAAATACAATATGCAATATATAACTATACAGTATGATATAATATGTACAATATGTTTTAGCAGAGTGAATGGATGATAAAGTGTCACTGAATTTCTGAAAGGGGGGGGTTGAGGATATTATAATGTCCAGAATTATTGCACATATTCTACACAGTAGAATTGTACAGTCTGACAGCGGTGGGGATGAGAGACCTGTGATATCACTCGTTCCTGCACTGAGGGCGTCTCAGTCGGCCTCTGAAGGAGCTGCTGAGCTGCTCTACCGTCCGGTGCAGTGGCTGAGAGCTGCTGCCATGATGATGATACTTGAATGATAACTGCCTCACTGTAGGCCTCAAATACAAACTGATCATGAGTTATTGCAATCTTGCTATTGTAGGTGTAATGCAGTAGGCTAATGTGTTTTTATAGTCTGTAATAGGTATAACTGTGGAAAAATGCTGTTATATATGTGTTTTTGACCCCCCAAAAAACCCAGTTTTTTTTCAGCTGCCCACGAGAGGTGTTCCTTATTTCAATCTCTGGGAGTTGGCAACCCTATGCTGTATATACATTTACCCTCCATCTACTCCTCACCTTAAGAATATCTTCATCTCAAAGATGAGTTTCTTTTGAAAAAAAATGTTGGCATCTGAATCCTTCAATTTATGCATTACTTGTTTGACTTTTTGGAGACGTTGTAAACCCCTGCAGTTCCATGTTACAAAGCTAAGATTTACTCCCTGAGACATAGGCTATGAAGTTTAACTTAAAGGGCCCTAACTTGGTAGACTCCGCCAAGTCCGCCCGCTGTCAGTGGAGCGTAAAGTGCGCCGTCGGCAGATAAAGTCAATGGGGCGTGTCCAGCAAATTGTCCTAATTTGTGAACCAGGCGCAGTCACGCCTCCATCCCGCCCAACCAGCGCAGGTGGCGCAAGAGGGAGGAGAGAAAGTGGGTTTAACCCAGCTGAGCGTAATTTGACCAATCAAATGAACACCTCTCCTTTTTTTCAGATGCACTGCAGCGAAGGACACTGCTACATTAACATGATGAAATACATTTTATTTCCTGGCCTCAATACTAAACCATAGTGGAGCAACAATGTATATGGCTGTATTTTGAAATAAATAATCTCTTGAAGAGCTTGGGGAGCCAGACAAATGAAATAAAAATGCAGACACCCTGCATTTAGCGGCTACATAAAGACTTTGTAGGGAAAGGGAAAATCTGTTTTTATTTGTGTGCATCATAACTCTTAAAGTCCGAGTTAACCAAAATCATCCATTTTCTTCTAAACACCTTAAATAAGTCATAAATGTGTTTCTTTACAACATATAAAAGCCATTCCTCCGTTTATGATTTAATTTTGCAGGTAGACTTCACAAACTTTTTTCACTACTTCTGTGTTCAGGATTTAATGGGCGGGTCAGAAATGAGGGCCACGTTACGTAACGCGGCCCTCATTGGCATAAACCCGCCCCCCGGATACTGAGCAATATAAAAACATCTAGCACATTAGCATCGGTGGTTTTCCCGCTAGCTTTCGAGTCTCGGATAGCATCTCGTACGAAAGTTTGCAGCTAGCTAACCAGTCAACCAGTCAGCTAACCAGGCATGTCACCTCCACGTCGCCCGTGCATCTTCCCTGCGTGCCACAGTGTACAGGGTAACGATGCCGTTAGCTAAATAAACACGCGCGGCCCTCCTCGCGGGTTGCCCTCGTCCCCGGGGGGCGTCGGCTCACCCCGGGCCCGCCACTGCACCGCGAGGCGCGGCCGGGTCCGGGAGGCCTTCTCCCCAGGGGTCACGGGGGTTACTCCGCGGGGCGGTGTCCGATGCCGCCGCGGAAGGCGGGTTGGTTTCCGAGGGGGTCGGGTCGGCGGTCGGCGGCGGCGACTCTGGACGCGCGCCGGGCCCTTCCCGCGGATCTCCCCAGCCGCGGAACCGCGGGTCGACTCGGCTGGCGCCTAGCAGCTGGTTTAGAACTGGTGCGGACCGGGGGAATCCGACTGGTTAATTAAAACAAATAAATGAGCATTCTGATAGACACTGTGAGGAACGAGGCTGAGCACTCTCGGCATCTGAGTCAGAGTCAGTTTTGGCTCTGATGGCTCAAATTGGTCGGGCTGGCTCCGTGTCGGACCCAGCTGGAGGCGGCTCCCCTCCCGCTGTGGGCGTCACTCCAGCGCTTCCAGCTGACACGCCCCCAGCGTTTCACAGCAGAGAGAAGTGCTTGTTTTTACATGATTTTGAGACCTTATTTTATATACTTTGCAATTTTTTTAATCATTCAAATTTGGCTCAGTGGTTAATGACACATGTTTATGCAGTGTGACAAACTCATAACACAAATTTATTTCAGCTTAACTCGGACTTTAAAGATACATTTGGGAAAGCACAAAGAATCACAGGTGTCTGCGCGAGTTTAGGACTGCTGGTTCTGCTGTCATCCAGATCAATGTCCTCTGAAATGATTCCCTATAATTCCTATCACACACGGCATTCCGGCCATCCCAGATGAAGGATAATAAATTATGAGAGAATGGTGGCGACATCTGCAATCTGCTCCGTCCTCCGCTCTGCTTCATGTGTTGCCAGCATTCTTACACCCCTCCAAAGGCCGCTACGGTCAGCCCGACCGTCATACATACGCAGTGTTTTTGTGCAGGAGCACACCAACAGGTTGCTATTCTGTAATCTAATGTATTAGAAATTAAGATAAAGAAACAAAATATTAAGTCAAGAGGATCAGCAAAACTTTTAATGCCTCATATCTGCTCTATTAATGCCTCAAATCAGGTTTTAAAATTTATTGAACTTTTTGCAGTGCGCATTCGCGCAGCGTACCTCTCACTCACACTCCGCACACTCGTTTCCCTGATACACACGCACACACACACCAACACACACAGAATAGTTGTATTATTAACCGTAAATAATAATCAGGAACATATTAAAATTAGTAAAATAAGTCTCCCCGGCTGCGCACCAGGACAGACACCTCCCCACACGGTCCTGTCCTCACTCTGCTCATTTGATTCTGGGACTGCAGGCTCCACAGGACAAAGGTATTTATTCAGAAAATATGTTTGCTCTAAAATTAATTTTTGGAAACGAAAAACACATGGTTTGTTGTACTTTGATGGAGGATATAATATTTTACCTGAATCTGTAACTGGCCCCTCTGGAGACGCTGCAGTGCTCCTGCTGTCAATACCGTGTTCACTGTTGTGTTGAGATTTATTACATTAGTTTATTTTTTTTTACACCATTTTATGTTATTATAATTTAATTGTAAACTGACAGCAGCCTGCAGTAATTCTCTATACCTGGAGGTGACGCGTGAGCGCTGCGCCACTGCAGGTTCTGCTCTGGACTGTACAGCAGCTGGAGGTCGGTCGGGTATTTTTGGGGCAGGATTACATTTGTTTCGCTGTTTGGTTTGTGGCTGTTCTGACTCTGATTCAGAATGTTCCTCCTCTTCACTCCAGTCAAGATCGCTGATGTCCGACACGTCTCCTCCATCCGATTCCCCCTCACTGACCTCCTGTATCATTGCTAAAGCTTCTTCCACCTTACATCTCTTATTTATGCCTGTTTTTATCATCTTTCTTTTTGGATTTGGTTGATATTTTTGGCCGTCTGTCTGATTGTCTGCTGTCAGAGCTAGCTCCCTGTTCAGATGCGCGCATGAACCAAAACAAATCAATCGCAGAAAAAGAAGAAAAGAAAGCCTCGTGAAGTGCGTCTTTTTTGAATTGTTAGGACCTTATTTGCTTCAGAAAAACATACAAGGCACATATTTAGGAAAAGTCAAAGAATTAGAGGACAGGGGAATTATTTTTTAACAGATTTATTTGAATTCTAAAAATCCAAACGGTCTGTCAGACCGTCTTGGATGTTCTAGTGTTAAAGAAAATAATAAAAACAATTATGTGCTTCATGAGTGATTTTGTGTATCTTTCATGACACTGACAAGCTGAAATCCTGCCTCTGAGGTTTTCTCAGACAATTAATATTTTATTAACAATAAAACATGTGTGAAATGTTTTCAAAGTTTTCTAAAATTGTTCAAACACAGCAATCAATAAACCTTAACCATGGAAATTTTACTTTGGAGGGCAAAAAAAATGTTTTTTGAACTTAAATGTGCTTAACTCTCAAGCCATGTGCCTTTTTTGCAAGATGAGTGGAATGGACGCCTCTTAAAAAAAATGTGGTCACATGACGAAGAACTACTATGGTTTTCTAAATAATAGGGGTGGCACTACTTGCCCCTTGGCACAAATTACCCTGCTCTCTCGTATGTGCTTCATGAGTGATTTTGTGTATCTTTCATGACACTGACAAGCTGAAATCCTGCCTCTGAGGTTTTCTCAGACATATTATCATCAGATCCTCCTCCCCAGCCTGCTCACACCTTCTGCACTAAACTCTCACTGGCCCAGCTGATTCTGTCGACCCCTCCCCCTGGTGCGCGGCCACGCCCATCTCCACGCAAGTGCAGCAGACCGGTCAGAAACCCTCTTCTGCGCCTGTCAAAAATAGGAATGCCCCTCCGCCGGTGATCAACGGCCAAGTTGCGCCGTCAAATTAGAGCCTCAAATGTTATGTTGCTCTGTGTTAAACAAGTTTTTACAGGCATAAACAAAGAGGATGATAGAACGAACATCTAACAAACAAAACAATAACAACACTTGCAAACCCCACGCCTTCCCCACCATGAAGGAAACCCACCCTCCCTCACTTTGACTCCTGTCTTTGCCATATATACCAAGCCACAAAAATAAGGATTAGTCAAACCACACCTTCAACCAACTAAAAAGAAAAAAAAGTTTCCCTGCTACTGCAATATTAATAGCATTGTTAAGCCCCTGTTCACCAGTAAACAATATGTATAGAGACTGTGCATTAGCATTACCATCAGTATTAAACCTGTAAACGTATGTATTGCTTGCCAACCAAAAGATTTGATAGAACAAAACAAATGTTATTCCAATATATCAGTCATATTTGTCCACATACCACACGCCAAATCAACAGGCCACAGTGTTGACGTTCTTGATGACTCAAGGCATCCCAGACTCTTGCAACAAACACTTGTGCCTCCGCGGGTGTTTTGCGTTGCTCCCTTGTAAGTAACCAGACGCTTCGCCGGGTGAGCCACTCCCTGCCAAAGCCCAAGCTTGTTTAGCTCCTCATGAACTGGGTCGAATTTCTTCCTCAGCTGCAGCACTCCTGGGGCCAAGTCCGAAAAAAAAAACTCTTGTTGACTCTCAAAGACGAAATTTTTGTCCCGCGATGCCTGAAGAACTGCCTGTTTGTCTTTGTAATTGAGAAACTTCATAATCAGGGCTCTGGGGCGAGGCACGTTCTTCCTTTGGCCCAATTCTGTGCACCTTCTCCACTCACTATGGTGGATGAGCGTAGCTTCTCTCCTAGCATCTCGGACATCCGCCGCTCCAAAAACGCGCACACATCCCGTCCTTCCGCACCTTCCTTTAAATTAACCACTCTCAGATTGTTTTTTTTTAAAATTTATATTCATTTTTCAACAAAAACAAGGCTCAGATGCATTGAGTGCAACCATTTAGGTACAATTCAGTACAGAAAAAGGTGCAAAAAAAAAAAAACCGTAAGTCAACAGCTGTCTCTTGGTGTTCTCAAAATGAGCAAGAAACGGATTCCACATGTTGGTAAAAGTGTTCATTGAACCATGATGGAGTCTTTCCATTTGTATAATATTTTGCATATCACTGATCCACAGCTGGAAAGGAGGAGGAATGGAAGATTTCTGTTCCTTCCAGAATAGTTTCTTTGCAATAATCAGGCCCAGTTCCAGTGGTTGCCGCATTGCCGCGGGGATAGTCCTTTTTGATTGAGAGCAGCAAAAGATGGCAAGTCTAGGGTCAGGTTGGAGAGGTGTTTTATATGCTTTTGAGTAAAAGTTAAATATTTTTGACCAGAAACCTTTTAGTGTATGACAGGCCAAGGCATGAGACAAAGTACCTTCAGACACATTGCACCTGTCACACACGAGTGAATCCTAGATAAGCATTTGGTCCACATGGATTCAGACAGTTCTATACCCAACTCTTCTCTCCAGGTTGCCCTAGCTTTCACAGTGTGGGCAGTAATGCAATCATCAAATAAATGTACAATTTTTGAAATAAGATGCTTGCAGTCAGGAGGGCTTTTGATAATTTTGTAAATTTCATGTTGAATTGAAAAATTTTGTAAATTCTGAAGTTTTAATTGGACATAATGCCTGACCTGCAAGTAGCGGAAGAATTGTGAATGAGGTAGGTTATATTATATTATATTGACCCTAACCCTTTAGTTGATTGAAAGTAGGGATGAGCGAGTACACCACTATCTGTATCTGTATCTGTATCTGTTTACCCATCCAAACTATCTGTATCCGTATCTGTACTCGGAGGGGGCGTGGTCTGAACCGGAAGTGGGCTTGGTTTAACCGGAAATGGGGTGGGGCAGAAATTGGCTCACTATTTTAAGTCTGAAATTGACATGGATTGCTCAGAAGTTGCTATATTTATTGTTTATTTGAAAACTATTTACAGAACAGTCTCAATGATACAATTTACAAGTAGTTTTTTTTATTTTAGTCAGAACATGAAAATTTTTAAAGTATGAGAATAGAGCTACAGGATGAGAATAGAGCTACAGGATGAGAGTAGAGCTACAGGATGAGAATAGAGCTACAGGATGAGAGTAGAGCTATAGGAGGAGAGTAGAGCTACAGGATGAGAATAGAGCTACAGGATGAGAGTAGAGCTATAGGAGGAGAGTAGAGCTACAGGATGAGAGTGGAGCTATAGGAGGAGAGTAGAGCTACAGGATGAGAGTGGAGCTATAGGAGGAGAATAGAGCTACAGGATGAGAGCAGAGCTACAGGATGAGAATAGAGCTACAGGATGAGAGTAGAGCTACAGGATGAGAGTAGAGCTATAGGAGGAGAGTAGAGCTACAGGATGAGAGTGGAGCTATAGGAGGAGAATAGAGCTACAGGATGAGAGCAGAGCTACAGGATGAGAATAGAGCTACAGGATGAGAGTAGAGCTACAGGATGAGAGTAGAGCTACAGGATGAGAATAGAGCTACAGGATGAGAGTAGAGCTATAGGAGGAGAGTAGAGCTACAGGATGAGAGTGGAGCTATAGGAGGAGAATAGAGCTACAGGATGAGAGTAGAGCTACAGGATGAGAGTAGAGCTACAGGATGAGAATAGAGCTACAGGATGAGAGTAGAGCTATAGGAGGAGAGTAGAGCTACAGGATGAGAGTGGAGCTATAGGAGGAGAATAGAGCTACAGGATGAGAGCAGAGCTACAGGATGAGAATAGAGCTACAGGATGAGAGTAGAGCTACAGGATGAGAGTAGAGCTATAGGAGGAGAGTAGAGCTACAGGATGAGAGTGGAGCTATAGGAGGAGAATAGAGCTACAGGATGAGAGCAGAGCTACAGGATGAGAATAGAGCTACAGGATGAGAGTAGAGCTACAGGATGAGAGTAGAGCTACAGGATGAGAGTAGAGCTACAGGATGAGAATAGAGCTACAGGATGAGAGTAGAGCTATAGGAGGAGAGTAGAGCTACAGGATGAGAGTGGAGCTATAGGAGGAGAGTAGAGCTACAGGATGAGAGTAGAGCTATAGGAGGAGAATAGAGCTACAGGATGAGAGCAGAGCTACAGGATGAGAGTGGAGCTATAGGAGGAGAGTAGAGCTACAGGATGAGAGTAGAGCTATAGGAGGAGAATAGAGCTACAGGATGAGAGTAGAGCTATAGGATGAGAATAGAGCTACAGGATGAGAACAGAGCTACAGGATGAGAATAGAGCTACAGGAGGAGAATAGAGCTACAGGATGAGACCAGAGCTACAAGAGGAGCTGTGGTGGAGATAAATTGTCATTTCTTCAGTGAACTGAATGATGTTTCTGAGCTCTCACATGAAAGTTCAGATTTAAATGAATTCATCTCATATCCTGATCAATCACTGAATTGAGTTCTCCTGCAAGCTCCAGCTGTCCTACCCAGTGAAGACATGTCCAGTGCTGATGGGGACAGTAAAGACTTCCTGTTCTGCCTTGAACAACATGCAAAGTCCTGCATGTGATCCTGAAATGAAATCACAGCACAGATGACCAGCAGACATCGCTGTCTTCCCCCTCCCCACGCCCGCCGTGAAGATCAGATCAGCAGCTTCTTCTGCAGGCCGTCAGCGGCTTCGAGCTGAGCTCTGAGCTCTGGGACACATTTAAAAGCGACACATAGCAAATTAGATCACAGAGGTCAGACACTTTGCATCCATTATGGGCCACCTTGTGTCGGTATTGGACTGTGTGTGTGTGTGTGTGTGTGTGTGTGTGTGTGTGTGTGTGTGTGTGTGTGTGTGTGTGTGTGCGTGTTGGGCTCAGCAGTGGAGGTGTGTGCCGTCAGTGTGGAACACAGCGGGCTGATGGGAGTGCTGCAGCTGTCTCAGACGTGATTGGACGATGACCTTGAGGGGCTTGTTGGCGCTTTGTGCAGGAAAGTGAGATTAATACAGCGCTGTTAATGTTTGTGCCTTCCATAGATCTCCTCCTCTGTCCCCCTCTCATCTCGCTCTGTTTGGCTCGCTCTCTGTTTCTCTGACTGATGGCAGAGCTGCTGAGTTTAGTCTGTTCAAAAACGCTTTGCTGGTCTCCAACTTTGAGCCAACCGGCTCCCAGCTGCAGAGAGCGAGCGCTCTGCTTCACTCCGCCGGTCCACACTCTCTGTTTATTCATGTTCTCACAAGAAAATCTAAATAGTTAACTTCAGTGGAGTTTTGGTTGGGCGAGGTCTGGTACAATGATTTATGACGAGCCAGTGAGGGATCCAGCCGTGATCCATCATGTTTGGAGACAAAGATCATTGAGATGAATGGATCTGCTCTGGATTCACTCATTATCCCAGCAACAGGATTTATGCACAAGCCTTCATCTTCAATTAAAGCAGCACTTCACACCATCCATGTTTGAGCAGGGCTGATGAATAATCACCTCCAGGGGTTTCTAACTGCTCCTCCAAGGATTCTTTTAGTCTGATGATGAAACAAAGTTTTGATGAAACCATCCTGAAATCCTTTGTCTTGCTGATTCGTCATGAACGATGGAGGTGATCGAAAAATGTCAAATCTTTTCCAAAATATTCCTACTCTGCTATGTGCGATTGGTTCAAGGCTGTTAAATGTAGGAGTGCTGCTGATGCTGCAGCGCCTCCTGTTGGATGGCAGAGAAAAAAATGTAACTAAATGTCCAGAATGTGTGGAGAAAACAGGACAAGCGGTGAAACATGAATGAGTGAATGAAACCTGCTTTATCTCCCACCACTGTGTACACACACACACACACACACACACACACACACACACACACACCCACCAAAGACCTATGTGGAATAACTGGAAACTTTGCTGAGTGTCGTAAATTTAGAGTGTTTGAAAAGATATGAGATAAGACTGAGAGACGGAACCTGAGCCCGTCTCTCTTGTTCCTTCCCATCTTAAAGTTCGTGTCCGGAGTTTTGAAAGAGAGAGGTTTTTTTTAATCCAATGTCTGGAGGTTCCGCCCTCCCTCTGCTTTCACGAGCGACCAAGCCACGCCCCTTTAATTGTGCACGCGGGTGAAAATGAGAGCCTCCGAGTCCTGCAGCATCCTCCATGTTGAGCTGTTTACGGTGGATGTTCAGCAGACAGTGGATATATCTGCTGCAGAGCTAACTCTCCTCTGCTGGGCGAGCGGCCGTGCTCTCTGGCTGCTCCACACTTTGACTGACAACACGAGAATGAGGAAGCTCGAAATCTATTGGCTGACGCTGACCGGCGCTTTCTCGGATAACATGGGGGTCTATGAGACGAAGGCGGGGCTCATAAATAAATGTTTATATTGCTTTATGCTAATATTATATTATAGTATCAAACCAGACTGACACGTTGAAGCTCTGTTGAAAAATGATACATACGTTGGAAACAAACGGAAACTCCAGACACCAGCTTTAAATGAATGTGAGTAAATCCCTGAACTTTTCATTCTCATTGAGGGATTCATTGGCACTGTAACGCAGCGAAAGAGAGAAATTCAACATTAGAGTAAAGTTGTGGTCTGTCTGTTTTTCTCAGTTTGTTTCTAACCTATTTATTCACATATTTAGAATATATTAATATTTCCCACTGGGCTTCATGAACATCATCAGCATCTCCCGGCTGCGCGCGTTCACCTCAGGGTCCATTAATTGTTCTTCTCCTATGAAGAGTTTGCATGGTTTGCGACTGTGGCTCAGTTAATCGAGTGGTTGTCTCACAGTTGGTTGTAGGTTGGTAGTTCGATTCCCATCTCCCCCTATCTGCTTTCCAAAGTGTCCTTGGGCAAGACACTGAACCCTAAATTGCCCCCAGTGGACGGATTGGGCACCTTGCATTGCAGCTGCCTCTGCTGGTGTGTGAACAAGTTAATGCATAACCTCTGCCTCTGCAGTGCTCAACACATCACACACACACGACTGGTCAGATGCTGAAACTCCACCCCTTTTATGTGACCCTGCACTGATCGTTATTGGAAGAGCCTGAGTTAAATTACTAATTGATTACCTGCTTCGTCGTAATGCTCATCAGGATTGGGGATGTCTGATTACATCATGCCAGAAGCAGAGCGATACCCCGGGCCTGGTAATCCAGCGTCGCAGTCCAGACCCCAGGTCAGGTCTGTCACATCGGGTTGAACAGGTCTCAGGACTCGGTCTTCTCTGCAGGCCTCTGGAGACGCTCATCTGCATGTTATGAATACAAACGACCCACTCTGTGCTCAGAAGTATTGGGACAGAGGCTGGCAGACTGGAACCCTCACTGACTGGAAATGATCCGGGTCACAACATGGCTCATTTCAGTCAGAGGGCCGCTGTGCAGAGTCAGGCTTCCATTGTTTGTGGTATTCAAAGAATTCTGTTCAAGTTCACTTCCTGGTGTTTGTTGCTTCACTCCGATGGACTTTACATCGAGGTTGAAGAGCGATCAGAATAGTGAGGACTGTCAGTGTCTGCTCTCTATAACGGCAGTGCTTCCAACACTTCCTGGTTTAACTGGAACATCTGTTCTCAGTTCCAGGATCTGTCCGGAGTCATTTGTTCACAGTGTGTTTTAAACTGAAATGTGAGTCATTCATGGCTGAGAAACATGGTACTGTCCCCAAATGTCATTTTCTGAGAGGACTGAGAGAAACACTGAAGGTTCCTGGAGAGGACGGTGTCCACAGCCTCCAACCGTCCTGTCAGGCTGCTCCTCAGTCCTGATGTCCTCACATGGAGACCATGTGGAGACCTGCTTCGACCTGTCAGATAAGCTTTCACTCTTTGTTTGTTGGTTTCTTTATATCTCTCAGAGCATGGCATAGGCCTCTGAATGAGGTATATCTTAGATCATTTGGAACTCTGTCATGTGAGAGACTGCCTTCTCTGTGAGGAACAGACTCCTGATCCCCCGAGGACTGAGCTTCTCCAGCAGGAGCAGCAGGCGTCCTCAGTGGGGGGTCCCTGCTGTCACCTGAGAACCAGAACCTGAGGCTGCAGTCCACACAGGACAACAGATCCACCAAAGACTGATAAACTAAACTAAATTAAACTAAACTAAATTAAACTAAACCAAACTAAACCAAACTAAATTAAACAAAACTAAACTATCTAAACTATACTAACTAAATACTAGTTTAAATACTGAACTATTCACAAAGCTGCCCCAGGAGCTAGAATGCTGTGGGAAGTACGGTGCACTGAGCCCTGTCCTCTAATGTCTGAATGTTCTTCCCTTTAGTCCGTTCATTGCTTTTCACCTGCTGTCCCCCCCTTCGAGGGGGAGTCTTCTCCAGTTTCAGTTGCTGACTCCACTATTACGAGGGCCTACGAACAAGCTCCGTCCGGACCGGGAGGACACTCCTGTCGGTGCTGCCTGCGGACTGGCTTCGGTTCTACTTCTGGGATCCGTGGTTCTTGTGCTGGACCGTCCAACGGACTGTCTTCGGACTGTCTTCAACATTGTCCTAGGCTTTACTTCTTATTGTCTCATGCTAGCTGTTGCCAAAGCTGTCCGTCCCTGGGAGAGGGATCCCTCCATACTGTGGTTCTCCCCAAGATTTCTTCTTTTCCCACTGGGTTTCTGGAGGTTTTTCTTGCCGGATGTGAGGGTCGAAGGCGGTGGTTGCTTCGTTCTGTCTCGTTACTGTGAATTTGACATATTAACATTATGCTTATTCACTGTTTTTATTTTTACCGACCAATGTAACATCTTGAAGCCCTCTGAGGCAGCTGTTGTTGTGATACTGGGCTGTACAAAATAAAATTGATTGAATTGAAATTGAGTCTGCATATCCGCTGCCACATCCACTATTTTGGTGCCAACAGCAGGAAAGACTGGGTCCATTGTGTCTGGTATCAGCGGCTCAGCTGCTTGTGATGACATGGAGGAAACTTCCTTCTTCGTACCAGCTGAGCAGGTTGAAGCTCCACAGTCTACCTGAGGATGCCCTTCCCTCTGGGGAGCTCTTCTGGGACCGGAGAACAGGACATTCACCACACGGATGTTCAGACCAGATCTGCTTAACTGTGACAAGTTCTCATGTCAGAATGGATCCACCTCGGAGGAAGGCTTCCACAACTTGATTTGATCTGTAGAACCACAAATGAAGGGTGTTTTGTGAATGTAAATTAACATTTGAAATTTAACAGGCTGTCCTTCGCCTTCACTCCCCTCATTATAATCACTCTGCCCTAACATGTATCGTATTGATTGGCTGTCATTACGACACGACCCCTTCATGTGTGTGTATGGACCGGGTGATAACACACTGCCTCTGCTGAGGCTCCCACAGCCTCTTTCCCTCAGTTAGTGAGCATCAATAACCTGTTAAGACTTTTAGTAGAGATGAAAACAACATGATCTGGGAAAGTATTGAATAATCAATAGGAGGTAATTCTCACTGATTATCCATGTGCGTGTACAAAGCACCTGAATGGGAGTCAGGCCTTGTCAGCCGCCACAGCGCTCTGCCCTCCCTCCGACGTTTTTTTTTTTTTTTTTTGAATTTTTTTGTTTTCTTACTCTCACTGCTTACAAAAGGCAGAAATCCATACCCAGCAAATACAATCTAATTTCTCCCTGCCCTGCCAGTTTAAATAGCCCACACTGAATTAAGATGGCAAAAACAGAAATCGATCTTTTCGTTGGCCATCTCACCGAGGCGCTTCACACCCAGGGCCTGTAATCACTGCTGATCCCTGAGAGAAATTAACCTACAGAGAGGCGACAGCCGTGCACGCACGCACGGGCACGTGCACATGCATGCACGCACTCACTCAATCAATTATCTGTGAGAAGAAAACATCCCACCGCTGCAGTGTTTGCATCTGGAGTCTCAGTAGTAATGACAGACATTAATGAATTAAGGTTTAGATTGATATGATGCAGAATAAATTCACCTGCAGTGAATATGAAGAGATCCGCTGCACTCATGCACACACACACACACACACACACACACACACACACACACACACACACACACACACACACACACATTTTCTACTTAATCTTTTCACACTCAGCTGTGTGTGGGAACATGGATCAATAGGAGTGTGTTACGTGATTCTCCTCTTTGAGTGCTTCATTCTCTGATGGTTTTCCTCCTCCTGCTCCGATCGCATCTTCTTCACTTTTTCAGACCAAAACACAAAGCAGTGTGCAGTGTACACTGCAGTCACACTCAGCTGAAACACAGCAGGGCAGACAGCAGCTATCAGACACTGGAAGGGGAAGTCAGGGAGTGTTTTTGAAGGAGTGTAGGTTCTCCCTGATCACAGACCTTTATGATATTCTAGTATGGAGGGAGCAAATGTAGGATCAAATTTCCAGCATCCCTCAACAGTTTTGGAGAAATTACAGGTGAAAACCGGAGGTTCTGAAGACTGGTTTAATGTGGCACTGAAGGAGAAGACCTGGTCTAAAGTAACCCCAGGTTCCTCTCAGTGGTTCTGGTCCTGGTCTAAAGTAACCCCAGGTTCCTCTCAGTGGTTCTGGTCCTGGTCTAAAGTAACCCCAGGTTCCTCTCAGTGGTTCTGGTCCTGGTCTAAAGTAACCCCAGGTTCCTCTCAGTGGTTCTGGTCCTGGTCTAAAGTAACCCCAGGTTCCTCTCAGTGGTTCTGGTCCTGGTCTAAAGTAACTCCAGGTTCCTCTCAGTGTTACTGGAGGTCCAGTGATTACTTTCCTCTCCCTCCTCGTGTCATAAACATCCCTCTGTGCTACACTCTGCTAGTCTAAATGATCAGTTCTTATTCATCTAATAAAGTGAGCTGACTGTACTGGAGTGATCTGAGTGTGTAAGCTGTTTACAGACTGAGTGAGAATTGATTTTTAACACTATGCCTCAGAGAAATGTTCACGAGAATCAAACAATAGGCTGGTGTTCAGCTTGAGGAGCCTCTGATGCTGAGCTCTCAGACAGAAACTTCAAGGATTGCCTCCCACAAAACATCAGCACTCATATTATCAGTTACTCACTTTCAATTGCCAGCCAATAACTTGTGCTGCTTTGAAAAAATGAAGTTATTGCTTTGCCGGGGCAGAAAATTGCATAAATCTGATGAGAAGGCACGCCGCGCCGAGTCCGCCGTGCGCCTGTCATCCGGGAGCTATCAAAGTTACGTCAATTAGGATGAATGTGAAGTGAAGGCATCATTTATAATCGAAAAAATAATCACAAGACATCCATCCCAGGGGGAGCCACAACACGATTTGGTTGTAGCACCAATCCTTCATGCAGCTGCCCCGCCTGTCACTCCCAGAACCGCTCCCACTTATACCTGGGAGCTATCTGGGCTAATTAGCAGCTAATCAATGTTTAATTATAATGAGACTGATAATTGAATTGACTGGTGGAAGGGATTGGGACTTTTCCCCTCCGTTCAACGCTTACTGCAGTAAGGATGTGGACTCAGAGGAGCTTCAGCCAAACGGTCAGTCTGGAAGCATCACAACTTTAAAAGCCATTAAAAACTAATTCAATTAAAATTCTCACATGAAGCTGACAGGCCCAGCTGTTTTTGTAAAGCCTTGATGTATCATCTGCATCTGTTGGAGATCAGAACGAAGAGTCTTGACCTGTTTGGCCGTGATGGACTGAAGTGTACAAACACACAAAAAACACACATAGAGCAGCGTTTCTCTCATGAGCTTCACCTCGGAACAGCCTGTTTTTAGCCTGGTTGTGAACGAGCTGAGCTCATGTACGGAGAGACAGCAGCATCCGCATGCCCCGTATTTTAAGTCTGCGTTATGAGATATTCTCTGTGTTGCACCGTCTTATATTTATACTAAATCCTTTTTGGTCGTTCTGTTTCCCACAGTCTGACTTTATGACAGACTAAATTTCAGATTCAGCTGCTGTAACACTCCAGTGTGTTTGAACGGGAGCCTAATAAATCTGGCCGGTAGTTTTAAATGTAATGTGGAATGGACAGAGAGGCCGTGGCGTAAAGTCACTGCAGACAATATACTGTAGATGAGTTTGTGGTGGAGATATTCTCTTCTGGGGGCAGTTATCTGCACTAGTGGAGGATGACGGATAGCCTTTTGACTTGTTTTTAGTGGCTTTGATTCAATACCAGCCTCTGCTGTCTTGTTTCCAGTTGAACAAATGAGTTTCAGCCAGCAGCTCTGGGCTGCTCCCCCAGAATCAACCACTTCTATCTGCTTCCTCTGCCGGGAGCGAACGGAAGTTTGGCCAGAGGAAGAGAGGAGGGCTTTCAAAATGACTCAAACAGAGCAGTCTGTGTGTGTGTGTGTGTGTGTGTGTGTGTGTGTGTGTGTGTGTGTGTATGCATGAGAGGAAAATAGCCCCTTTTTTTAAACTTGAGCTCACTGGAAACAAAGTGTAACAGAACTCTCAGTAAGAAGAGCGTCTTTCAGTACTCACAGTGATTAACAAAGGCCTCCGTCTGAGGAGCGAAGCCAGAAACCACTGATCACAGTAAGTCATGTACAGGAGAGACCTTAAGGCCAACAGGAGACAGATCATGAAGCTCAGAGTCACCCGAAGCATCATCCGATGAATGCCTTCATCTGGACACACAGCACTGAAGAGCTCCTCAGCATCAATCACACCTGAGCCTCCAGATGTGTGAGAAGCCCTGCATGGCCTGCTGCTTGAGCCTCAGCTCTAGCCCAGTTTTCCGACACAGCAAAATGAAGTTTCCTCCTGACAGGACACGTGAACACAATAAAGCAGTTTACCAGCTTATGTACTTCTAAAGAAAAAGAACGCGGCATTTCTTCAGAAGAATAAGCTCCTCCAACAGACTGGAAAACAAAAGGAGGAAGACAGGGACTAACAGATCAAAATGGGAGGAATAAGAGGGAGCGAGGAGATAAAGGGGGAGGCACAGCACTTCAAACGGCTTTCTCCATCTGCACTCATAAGAAACGGGGCTTCATTATTTAGCCGTGTGTGTGTGTGGTGTGGCTGCTGGCAGTTACACTGCAAACCTCCCGTCTACTTATCACTCTGTTATTCTCCTGTTCACTAATCCAGGAGAGAGAGAGAGAGAGAGAGAGAGAGAGAGAGAGAGAGAGAGAGAGCAAGTGGAGATGAGTATCTATTTGCAGATACCACCCACACAGTCCCAGGACCCTCCACTGTGGGAGCTGCTTGATAGAAAGGTAAAGACACGGAGGGATGTGGAGAGACGTGTGGATATTGTCATTCTGCATACAAGCTGCTGTTGCATTGCAGAATCTTTGAAAACAAGACTTCACTTTCATTGTTTCACCTTGTTCTGCAACTTTGGGCTGATACTGCTCAAGAGGCTGAAACCTCTAACCTGCAGTGAGCAGGAGAGCACTTACAAACTTTTCCAACAGTATGAAGCTTAAAGTTGTTCTTCTGCCATAGCAGAGGACTGAAGGTCTGTGGGATTTCCCTTCCACCTTCAGCATTACCTCTGGTTTTCCATCCTGCAGCGCTGGTTCACTTCTTACTGAAAGAGTCACCAGGGTCCTCGACCGCATTGTGGACAAAGATCCCTTCCACGAGCTGCAGCTCCTGGCTGACCCGATGCTGGTGGATGATACAGACCGTCACCGGAAGCTGCTGTGCAGGTCAGCCTGCAGGGAGACGTGGCAGGGTCCACACAGGAGGTGCAGTCAAGGAAAGCAAAACACGCAATGGAGGCCACAAAATTGACAGCAAGGTCTAAACTCTGTAGGCATAAAATGGGAAGGAAGGGACAATAACCATTATTATAATAATAATGGCAGATGTGGCAAAGCACAGCATAACAGAAATGAAAGCTGTTCTGCAGAGAAAGCTACATTCAATAAATGCAAATGCGCCATAGCAGCCAGTCTGTAAACCAGGTCACAGAGACAGAAAACTCTGAACTGACCTCCTGCTTCTTAGGTTCAGAGCGTGAAACAGTGGACTGTTACCGTGAGCTTTAAACTGACACAGGAGCTGGTGTCACATTTCACACACTGTATCCAGAAAACACACTACAAACATCTGATATTTGTCTGGACGGCGCTGGAGGTGAGCTGAGGTCTGTGGGGAGTTTCACTGGAGCTGTCAGACGCAAAGGAAAGAAGAACCTCCTCACAAGAGACAGAGAGAGACAGAGAGAGACAGAGAGATTGATTTTTAAAACACTAATTTATACCTGTTGTCACAGTGTTTCCATGTTTGTCCTTCCATCCATCCATTTTCTGCCGTTTAACCCGGTAAAAGCAGACCCTGCAGACTGGAGCGTAGCTTAGAGAGGAGGTTCTCCAAGGAGAGAACATAGAGCACCCCAGACAGCAAATTTTCCAGTGTTGAATTAACTCTGAAAGTGTTAGAGTGGTCTCATATATACACTTTGTAGTGTCAAAATCTCAACACTGACCAGTGTTAATTTTCTAATGCTGACACTCTGTAGAGTTATATTAATATTCCTCTCTGTTGACCAGTGTTCCTATTTAACTCTATACAGTGTTAATTCTTAGAATGAACACTTTAAAGTGTATATTTTAACACTTACATTTAACACTACAACAGTGTATATATGAGACCACTCTTAACACTTTCAGAGTTAATTCAACACTGGAAAATTTGCTGTGCAGACAGAGCACAGCCCTGCTGACACCTCTACACACCCTAAAAGGAGCACAGACTGCCGCTGATCAGCATCCTCTCAATGTCCCTGTATAGAACCTGGATCTGGGCTGTGGAACCAGCGCTGAACCCAAAACTTTCATGACCCTCCAGATGAAGCTGTGTTCAACACGGTCAAAGCCTTTTCCTGGTCTACTGAAATCACGTCCAAGGAACTAGAGACTTCCAAAATGCCCCGAATTAGGTGGACGTTGTCCACCATGGACCTCCTGGGGACACAGTAGATCTGGTGGATGACCTGCTCCATAGCCCTCCCCAGCCCGGACGCCAAGACCTTGGACAGGAGTTTGTAATCCACACAGAGCAGGACCCGGGGCTCCAGATCCTGATGTCCTGCAGGTTCCCCTTCTTGGGAGCAGAGTGAGGACTGCTGTCCTGAGGACACTGGCAAAGAACCAGAGGCCAGACACTCGTTGTGGACGTCCAGGACATCCCTATCCAGGATGTCCCAGAACGCCTTGTAGAACTCGGCGGTGAGCCCGTCGGTCCCAGGAGACCTGCCTGTTGGCATCGCCTGCAGCGCTGCCCACAGCTCCTGCATGTCCAGGCAGGCCTCCAGTTCTGTGTTGGTCTCCCCGGAGACACGAGGCAGTCCCCTCAGGAACCCCTTCAGGACCTCCAGTCCCCTCAGGAACCCCTCCAGGAGCTCCAGTCCCCCCAGGAACCCCTCCAGGAGCTCCAGTCCCCTCAGGAACCCCTTCAGGAGCTCCAGTCCCCTCAGGAACCCCTCCAGGAGCTCCAGTCCCCCCAGGAACCCCTCCAGGAGCTCCAGTCCCCTCAGTCCCCTCAGGAACCCCTCCAGGAGCTCCTGCTCCTCTTTGAACTTGGCCCCGAACAGGGAGGAGTAGAAGCCCACCGCCGTCCTCCGTATCTGGCATGGTTCGGTGACCTCCTCCCCCGTGTCTGAGAGCAGTGGGTGGATCACTCTCCCTGTCCGGCCTCTTCCTCCAGGCTAAAGAAGAAGCTAGAGGGAGCATCCATCCCTGTGATGGTCTGGTACCGGGTCCCTGTGATGGTCTGGTACCGGGACCGAACCAGTGCGCCCTGCACTTTAACGTTCAGCAGGTCGGCTAAAGCCATTTTTTTCCTTTTGAGGTTTTCAAAGCCACCTCAATTTCCTGTGGACTCACTTAAATCTTCCAGTGGTCTCTTATTTCGGTCTCCAGATCCTTCATAGGTCTGGTGATATCTCTGGTGACATTGAGGCTGTGCTGCTGACACAGGAGTTTGATCTGGTCTTACCGTGGTCCCACCACTGCCTCAGACTGCTAAAATCTCCCTTCCTCTGTCTAAAACCCTCCCAAAAAATCATTAAAGCCTCCCTAAAACCTATAGCAAAGGTTAAAACAGAGTTAAAATCCCAGTAGGCGCCTCCTGACCTGACATCTCTGATAAAAATACTGTTTATAAGTAGACAATGATCAGTAAAACCTAACCTCCTAAAATCATTAAAATGATGCTTAAAACAATAAATACGATCCAGCCTGGCTGAGGAGACCCTGCTCTCTCTACAGTGGACCAGGTGTCCTGCTGACGGTCAGGATGCATCCTTCTATAGACGTCCACAAGGCCCTGAGAGTGGACCAGCTGCTTCAAGACGTGCTGAGAGGCTGGATGAGGCTCTGCATGGTCCAGATCTAAAGTCGCGTCTTCCGTGCAGTTACCCCCCCCCCCCCCCCCCCCCCCCAACAAACAGATAGTCCTGCGGCCCACACCCACTTACCACTCAGTTTGAGGAAAACCTGCTTCCTCTCTGCACCGGCTGCTGGAGCATAAATGTTAATGAAACAAGGTTTAAAATGGTCCAACTGAGCTTTGACTAAAAGCAGCCTCCCCTCTACTCAATGCTGTGTTTTGGGAGGCTGATCATGGTGCAGAGCGAGGCTGTCCTCGCGTCTCTCTTCTGGTCGTCGTGGCAGCAGCAGTGCACCACCTCAGGTTGACTTCAAGGCCATTATAGCGTCTTCTTTGCAGGTAAACAGTTCCAGGTCTTAAATTCTGTTCCAGTTCATCCATGTTCAACACGTTCTTTTCAGGAGCAGCAGTCCTCGTTTCTTTTAGTTCTTTGACTTCTTTCAAGAGGTTTGCCATGTCAGTCTGCTTTGTAGCAATGTCTCTGCCCTCTTGTGTCCATTTCTTTCATTATTTCCTCCATCGTATCCTAGGCATTATTGTTTGTCAGTTTCCCAGTTATTTGACTTTTCAAATCATTCAGAATCTAATGGAAACAGCTGCTACAGCTGTGCTCCATCACCATGACGTCACTTCCTTAAAGCTCGTGTCCGGAGTTTCCGTTCGTTTCTAATGTATGTATCATTTTTCAACAGAGCTTCAATGTGTCAGTCTGGTTCATACTACAATATAATATTAGCATAAAGCAATATAAACATTTATTTATGAGCCCCGCCTTCGTCTCATAGACCCCCATGTTATCTGAAAAAGCGCCAGTCAGCTTCAGCCAATAGATTTCGAGCTTCCGCATTCTCGTGCTGTCAATCAAAGTGTGGAGCAGCCAGAGAGCACGGCCGCTCGCCCAGCAGAGGAGAGTTAGCTCTGCAGCAGATATATCCACTGTCTGCTGAACATCCACCGTAAACAGCTCAACATGGAGGATGCTGCAGGACTCAGAGGCTCTCATTTTCACCCCACAGATAATAGCGTACACAATTAAAGGGGCGTGGCTTGGTCGCTCATGAAAGCAGAGGGAGGGCGGAACCTCCAGACGTTGGATAAAAAAACCTCTCTCTTTCAGAACTCCGGACACGAGCTTTAAAGTGGGATGTTTCTCCTGTCGGGGATGAACCACCATTGTAACCCATCATTCAGTTCAACTTGACTTTTCTGTCTCTTCAATACAAATCATTTGTTTTAAACAATCTTACAGAGCTGTAAATATGACATGGAAACATTAAAGGACTGATTAAAAACCTCTCTGTGTCTCACAAAGCCTGGGGTTGATTTTACACAGCAACAGGGCAAAAACATCCTTCATCCTTCTGCGCTTTATTTACTCTCATTCTAAAAGTCCTGCACAAGCTGCTGTGATTCCGTGAGTCACTCCCACTTTTCTGTCTTCTGTGATTCTCATTAAATCATCAAGGTTAGTTTAGAAGACGTGGAGCAAATGATGCCAGAAACCTGATAACGTAGAAAAGAATAATTAACACTGAGAAAAATGCCCCACGTACAATGAGGGTCTGTAAAGGAATGTTTCCATCTTACAGCAGGTGTTAGCACACACACACACACACACACACACACACACACACACACACACACACACACACACACACACACACACACACATATCTCATATAGCTCACCTCCCTCTTCCTCCTCCTCCTCTGCTCGCTGCTCCTCCTCCACTCCTCCTCTTCCTCCTCCTCGTCTCCCTCAGTCTCTCAGTTGGTTTGTCGGCGTGATAAAACTGAGCAGTGTGTTTTCTGCGGTGTGTGTGTGTGTGTCTCAGCAGCAGCGATCGCAGCGAAAAGACAGAAGAGACGAGGGAAAAGGCTGATAGAACAGACGGGAGGAAGGTCCAGAGACAGGACTAAGCCAGCTGACGGAGGACCGCTGCAGACCACCGTGAGTACTCTGCTGTGTGAGCATGCTCGCCTCCTCAGCCTGTTTCCTCTCTGAGAGGAGCTGTTTCCTCATTCTGAGGAGCTGTTTCCTCTCTGAGAGGAGCTGTTTCCTCACTGAGGAGCTGTTTCCTCTCTGAGAGGAGCTGTTTCCTCTCTGAGAGGAGCTGTTTCCTCATTCTGAGGAGCTGTTTCCTCAATGAGAGGAGCTGTTTCCTCACTGAGAGGAGCTGTTTCCTCATTGAGAGGAGCTGTTTCCTCATTGAGAGGAGCTGTTTCCTCATTGAGAGGAGCTGTTTCCTCATTCTGAGGAGCTGTTTCCTCTCTGAGAGGAGCTGTTTCCTCATTCTGAGGAGCTGTTTCCTCTCTGAGAGGAGCTGTTTCCTCTCTGAGAGGAGCTGTTTCCTCATTCTGAGGAGCTGTTTCCTCACTGAGGAGCTGTTTCCTCATTGAGAGGAGCTGTTTCCTCATTGAGAGGAGCTGTTTCCTCATTGAGAGGAGCTGTTTCCTCAATGAGAGGAGCTGTTTCCTCACTGAGGAGCTGTTTCCTCAATGAGAGGAGCTGTTTCCTCACTGAGGAGCTGTTTCCTCACTGAGAGGAGCTGTTTCCTCATTCTGAGGAGCTGTTTCCTCTCTGAGAGGAGCTGTTTCCTCACTGAGGAGCTGTTTCCTCATTCTGAGGAGCTGTTTCCTCATTCTGAGGAGCTGTTTCCTCACTGAGGAGCTGTTTCCTCTCTGAGAGGAGCTGTTTCCTCATTCTGAGGAGCTGTTTCCTCTCTGAGAGGAGCTGTTTCCTCACTGAGGAGCTGTTTCCTCACTGAGAGGAGCTGTTTCCTCACTGAGGAGCTGTTTCCTCACTGAGAGGAGCTGTTTCCTCATTCTGAGGAGCTGTTTCCTCTCTGAGAGGAGCTGTTTCCTCATTCTGAGGAGCTGTTTCCTCATTGAGAGGAGCTGTTTCCTCATTCTGAGGAGCTGTTTCCTCTCTGAGAGGAGCTGTTTCCTCATTCTGAGGAGCTGTTTCCCCATTGAGAGGAGCTGTTTCCTCATTCTGAGGAGCTGTTTCCTCTCTGAGAGGAGCTGTTTCCTCATTCTGAGGAGCTGTTTCCTCTCTGAGAGGAGCTGTTTCCTCATTCTGAGGAGCTGTTTCCTCACTGAGGAGCTGTTTCCTCTCTGAGAGGAGCTGTTTCCTCACTGAGGAGCTGTTTCCTCACTGAGAGGAGCTGTTTCCTCACTGAGGAGCTGTTTCCTCATTGAGAGGAGCTGTTTCCTCATTCTGAGGAGCTGTTTCCTCACTGAGGAGCTGTTTCCTCTCTGAGAGGAGCTGTTTCCTCACTGAGGAGCTGTTTCCTCACTGAGAGGAGCTGTTTCCTCATTCTGAGGAGCTGTTTCCTCATTCTGAGGAGCTGTTTCCTCACTGAGGAGCTGTTTCCTCTCTGAGAGGAGCTGTTTCCTCATTCTGAGGAGCTGTTTCCTCACTGAGGAGCTGTTTCCTCTCTGAGAGGAGCTGTTTCCTCATTCTGAGGAGCTGTTTCCTCACTGAGGAGCTGTTTCCTCTCTGAGAGGAGCTGTTTCCTCACTGAGAGGAGCTGTTTCCTCACTGAGGAGCTGTTTCCTCACTGAGAGGAGCTGTTTCCTCACTGAGAGGAGCTGTTTCCTCATTCTGAGGAGCTGTTTCCTCACTGAGGAGCTGTTTCCTCTCTGAGAGGAGCTGTTTCCTCACTGAGAGGAGCTGTTTCCTCAATGAGAGGAGCTGTTTCCTCACTGAGGAGCTGTTTCCTCACTGAGAGGAGCTGTTTCCTCACTGAGAGGAGCTGTTTCCTCTCTGAGAGGAGCTGTTTCCTCATTCTGAGGAGCTGTTTCCTCACTGAGAGGAGCTGTTTCCTCATTCTGAGGAGCTGTTTCCTCACTGAGAGGAGCTGTTTCCTCTCTGAGGAGCTGTTTCCTCTCTGAGGAGCTGTTTCTCCCTGCTGTGAGCATTAGAGATGGTCTGCTGGCAGAATGGCTCTCTGCTGAATTGTTGGTCTTTTGCAGCCTGATTTGAACTGTCAACGGCCTGTTTTGTGCTGTGTGAAGGTGTGAAGAAAAGAGCTGCATGTGTGTTTCATGCTTTTAGTGCAGAACGGCACTTCTTGTGCAGAGTCAGCTCTTTGGGTTCATTCATCTCTTGGCCAGGAGTTTTCTGCATCTCTGAGCTTTTTCATGTTGTTTGAAGGAAAGTGGAAATATATTTCATATTATTACTCTGCTGTTTGAATGCAAGCTGTTTCTCCTCCAGACGGTTGTGCGGTGAAAGCGCTGCAGAGCCACATGCTGCACGCTGGCTTTGACTTTCTGGTCCGCTGTTGTGCTCTCACCCTCCGGGAGGCTCCTTTCACCTCACGATTTCTCACATGGAAAGCAGATTTGCATCATGTTCTCAGAGGCAGAGCGGGGGGTGTGTGTGTGTGTGTGTGTGTGTGTGTGTGTGTGTGTGTGTGTGTGTGCGTGCGCGCGCGCACGGAGGCAGCACCATGTGCTTCTTTTCCCTGGTCTTCCCCCGTCCGTCGCTGAAAATGAATCCTCCCCCCTCATACGCTCCACCAGTCAAGTCTGTGTGTGTGTGTGTGTGTGTGTGTGTGTGTGTGTGTGTGTGTGTGTGTGTGTGTGTGTGTGTGTGTGTGTTACAGAGTGAAGAGAAGGCTTAGCGCAGTGCTGTTGTTGAGGACAGGGAGAACAACCAATGAAGGAGCGTTATGATATTTATTATGAGAAGCAGTGAAAGCGGCACCGGGAGAGGATTCCTCACACATTCACGGTAATGACTTCTGCAAAAAGACTTTCTCCCCACATGAGATGTCTCAGACTTTACACACTGTCAATATTTAATGTTTTCACAGCATCAGGAGGAGAAAACAAGCTATATTTATTCCACAGCGGTGAAACTGCAGTGTTGAAACAGCGATAGAAACAAGTGTCATTAAACAGTGAGGTGAAAAGGGCAAAGAGCAGCACAGCCTCAGGGTGAGTCACAGTAACAGGATGTACAAGGAGAATCAACACACACACACACACACACACACACGGTCAGACAATCTGATTCTACATAACAGACCTTTGCTTCAGTGAAATAGGAAATATGTCAAAGGAATGTAAAAAGGACTGAGTTCACATCCTGTCCTGATTAAAGTCCTTGATTCTATAGAACAGTCTGACGACCAAATGCTTC
This sequence comes from Salarias fasciatus, assembly GCF_902148845.1. Taxonomy (NCBI): domain Eukaryota; kingdom Metazoa; phylum Chordata; class Actinopteri; order Blenniiformes; family Blenniidae; genus Salarias; species Salarias fasciatus. The sequence continues at coordinate 21,210,721 of NC_043752.1, read as the reverse complement.
CAGTGATTGGACAAATATATAAAAAAAGAAATGAGTGAGATTACTCTAATTAATCAATCGATCTTTATTTATTTTGAATATGTAGCAAAAGAAACAAAGCAAATGGTCTACACTTGTATAGCGCTTTTTACCCTGCTTGGAAGAGCCCAAAGCGCTTCACACTGCAATATCACATCAACCCGTTCACCCCATACTGGGTGGTGGTGAGCTGCTGCTGTAGCCACAGCTGCCCTGGGGGGGGCAGACTGACGGAAGCAAGGCTGCCAGTCTGCGCCATCGGCCCCTCCCACCACCAACCATTCACTCTCACAACTTTCATACGAGGCAAGGTGGGTGAAGTGTCTTGCCCAAGGACACGACGACAGTTTTACGCCTGCGGGAGCGGGGATCGAACCGCCAACCTTCCGGTTATAAGACGACACGCTCTACCAACTGAGCTGCCGTCAGCAAACAAAATAAGAAACGTAAGAACAGACATGTAACTGAAGCGTTCATGGTGACGTGGCTTTTGGTCCTGCTGTCGGCTCTTCCTCTCAGTGAGAAGCAGAAATCACCAAGAGGTGGATTCTTCTCCACTAGCAGGGAACATGAGCTGGTTCAGACCTGGTTCAGACCTGGTTCAGACCTGGTTCAGACCTGGTTCAGACCTGGTTCAGACCTGGGGAGACGGGATCGGAGCTGGTTCAGACCTGGTTCAGACCTGGTTCAGACCTGGTTCAGACCTGGGGAGACGGGATCGGAGCTGGTTCAGACCTGGTTCAGACCTGGTTCAGACCTGGTTCAGACCTGGTTCAGACCTGGGGAGACGGGATCGGAGCTGGTTCAGACCTGGTTCAGACCTGGTTCAGACCTGGTTCAGACCTGGTTCAGACCTGGTTCAGACCTGGTTCAGACCTGGGGAGACGGGTTAGTTTGGCCCTGCTGGTGATGAGTTGTTGCAGTAGAAGCACATCACTACCGCTGATCGCGGTGATCTGTACTTACATGACTGAAATGTAGTGGAAAGAAATGTCAACTTATTTACAGTAATCCAACTCCTGATCATTTCAGGCTTCGTTATTTCAAACATTGTTTATATTAGTTTAACATGAATTTATCATTACATCCAGACACCCCACATCTACGTCACTATCATCACACATTCATCCAGTCGTCGCAGTATCTTTATCATTTTTACCCAGAAGCCCTCTGTTACTGACACATACCACACCTCTGCAGAATCACATCTTTCTCTCTTTTTGAAATTGAACTACGTTTGATATTTGTTTAATTTCCATGAACAGTTTGTTCCCATTTTACTCCAGAGAGAGTAAAACAGGAGCTTTTGAAGCTGGTGACTTTCCTCCATATCAGACCCTCTCTCTGTTTCACTGAACAGTTCTCGATGATACACAATGATCTACACAATGACAGCAGATTTGGAATGTCTGGTGGCCCATCAACAACTGCTTCAAACAAGAAGGGCACCATCAAAATATTTCTCAAATATCAAACTGTTATCGTTAATTGAGGTGGTTTCACGTTGTGCTGGTGGTGATGGATGAGGGCAGGTCAACGGTGGACGAGATGAAAAGCACAGAGCGATCAGTCAGCAGAAGAACATGAAGAAAGCAGCAGTGAAGCAGAAGCCTGGAGCTGGCAGAGAACCACACCAACAGAGGGAAGATCCTCTGCTGCAGCTCAGGTTCTCCCTGGTCTCTGATGAGGATCATATCCGACACTCGGTGTCTGTGGAGCTGTGATAAATTCCTTATCTGAAAGGGTTTTGCTTCTGGCTGAATTACCTATGAAGGGATTAATGAAATGAGCACAGCTTAGAGAGCTCCGGGCGTCTTTAACGTGGGCTTTAGGAACTATTTAAGATATGTTCATCAAAAAAACTTTGGATTCTGGTTTGTAGCTACATTCAAGGCAGAAACACTCAGCAGCAGCCACAAGTTCCAGTGTTTTAACGATTTTAACATAATCATAACAGAAATATCTTTGAACTGATGACTGCTACTCAAGAAGGACAAGAAGTCAGGTTCATAAAGAGTGGTAAGTCCAAGTCTGATCATTTCATTTCATTTCATTTCATTTCAGGACCTGCTGCGGAGGTCTACACCCAGAAGCATCAGATGCTCGTTTTGAAGTTGTGAAGTGCTGTCGCTGTGTAGCACTCTGGTTGTCTGGTGTTGTAGCTGTGAAGCGCTGCAGTTGAAGCGTAGTTGTTTTACAATTTTGTCATCTTACTCATCAACCTTTACCACGTTACATTTTAAAGTTCCACTTCAATCCCCTTTTGTAGCTTTTTCAAAACGTTCTCAGGAGTGTTTAAACGGTGACGATGAAGTTTTTAGCCGAAGCCACTGAAGCTGTTCCATTTTCCAGGCGTCTGTATCTGCAGAGCTCCGGAGCTCTGGGCTGTGGGCGAGGCGCTGCTGCTCCACTCTGCTCACCAGATTTGTCATACACATCATGATCGGGAAAAAATGTTATAAAATAAATCATTAACCCCATAACAGCAAAATGAGCTCTCTGGCGCCACCTAGACACATTAAAACGGCCACCACTTCCCAGAGAAATGTCATAGAGAGATCAGACCAACATGTTCGTCTCATCGAGACCTAAAACATTCCGCAGGTGTCTCGATGACACCCCTGACTTAAATTCAACAGGAAGTCGTAAATTTGCCCTTCAAAGTAGAATTTTGCTCAAAGTCACTCCTCGTGAAAAAAATGATCTTCTCTGAATAGTAACACCGGATGAGAGAGAAGAAGTTGCTTTACAAAAGTCACAAGCAGCTTTGTAATCAGCCACACGGTGTGGGTTTTATTAGCCGTCAAAGTTTAATGTTCGAAATCCTGCCTTGCTCTTGACCTCATCTGCTCCACAGAAAAAAGAGAGAAAAAAAGGCCTTTTTAATGCACCTGGACAGGCGGTGAGTGTGGCCAAACCGTGGCTCCTATGAACAAACCGAGACCATGTGTGTGTTTTTAAATATGACAAGTGCTTTATGAATAAAGTTTCATTTGATTTGTTAAATGCTTTTTTTGTGAAGTGCAGTTCTGAAGTGTTATTGTGTTGCTGTAGCTGTGGAGTGTAGTAGTGAAGCACTGTGGTTGTGAAACGCTGTAGTCATGCAGTGCTGAAGTGTTATTGTTGTGAAATGCTGCAGCTGTGAAGCGCTGTCGTGAATTTCCACACTCAAAAATTGACACTTTACTTCCAGCTGTTGTTTTCTTTACATAATAAGCTGAAAAAGCTGCAGAATCACAGAATCACAATGTTTCCAACTTCGTGTTTCCTTTGGGTCTTTGACCACCTTGAAGGGAACTGAGTTATTTTTTTCAGTTTCAGGGTGATTTCATTTGGATTTAAAGGTTTTGGGCTCAGTGAACACAGCTATGCTTTGAAAAGAATAGTGTTGCGCTGTGGACCTTCAGGTGTGTTCGGGCTTCTTCTGGCTGTGCATGGGTTTAACGCACTGAGCACAGCAAAGCATCGTCGCTTAGGAACTTTTATCTACTTCAGTAGAAACAGGACTGGCTCTGGTCTCTGGCTCAGGCTCAGAGCGGCACGTCAGCCCGTCCATGCTGGGAACCAGTGAGCATCGTTCAGCAACCAACAACAGGCCAACGATCGCCTCACAACTGGGTTACATCTCACGTGCACGCTCACGCAACATGCACTGAACAATAGCAAAGATGAACAATAATAAAGCATAACAATAACACAGCACAACACCTTCACATAAAGACAGAAACAGCCAATCGCCCCACAGTAGTTTCAGATGTTAGTGATGCTTACTGGCCATCTGGGGGCGCAGCAGCACGGAACGGACACAGCCCACCGTGTGTCCGAGGCTTTATTTTAGAAGAAAACACAAAAACGCAAAACTGGCTACCTGGGAAGCCTTTTCACTCGTTCCCCCAGGTGGCACCAACACCCGAAACCAACACCGATTAATTCGGCCCACCGCTTGCTGCACCATGGGGCTGTTTATGTTCCGTTACTGGGCCTTAGATCCGTAGATGAGACCGTTTCAGTTGCTTCAAAGTGGAGGACCAAAGACTAAAGGCTCATTCGGGCTCATCTGTATGCCTGTACCCGGGTCAGAAGGAGAATCTGTCATTTGGCCCGCAGACATCGGAGCAGGACAAGCAGTCGAAGCGAAGAGCAAAGGTTTATGTGACATATGGCTTCACTCACTGCACCACCACTCTGTACTGTCTGTCTTCATTACAGAGGTAAATCAAAAGAATACTTTGCAGGGAAGCCTCCAGGACCCTCAACTGAACGGGATAAGCAATACAGAATATGGATGGATGGATGGATGGATGGATGGATGGATGGATGATGATGGATAGATGAACAAACATATCTTCTCTCATTTTTGTAGTTTTTGTTGCAATGACGTGTTGAAGTTGCTTGTAAAACAGTTCAAGCAGTTCAGTTACGTACATGATGACTCTACCCTTATTCGTCCTTAACGGCGATTTCAAAATAAAACTGATTAAAAACATAGCTAAGATTAATGTGGCGTAGCAAATGATTGGATATCTTCTAAAATATGCCATTCATACCAATATAGTTACTAATGTTTGATTACATTTACATGTTTCCTTTCGACTCCGCTCTTCCATCTTGTTAGCAGATGTGGTGTATCGTGGAACTTTCTCATACCTCTTGTTTTCAAGCGAGCTTCCGGCTTGTCTTCATTTCCCTTCCCTTTCCCCATGTGGAGAACAGGTTCAGCCCTACACTACATGTGCTGTGAAATGCTTCTGAAGGGAGCTGGACTGATCTGCTGTGGTTATCAGAGAGACTCTAACCTCACCCACACATTTCTTCCAAACAGGCGTTATGAGAGCCGGGTGAGACGGGAAGAAGTGACCCTCCTCTGACATATCATGAAGTAATCCTCCACTTTTCACTTTACTTACCTCTTTGATGTCTTCGCTCACCTTCCACCTCCATCGCTCCACTCACTTTCCTTCTTTTCTTGCATTCTTCACCCAGTCCTCCTATCCTTCCTTTCCTTTCCTCTCTCTCCACCATCACTTTCAGTCCATTTGCCTTTCTTTCATCCTTTGCTGTCTTTTCTTTTCTCGCCATGCTCACCTTCACCCTGCAGCCCTCCCTCCCCTCCCCCGCTCCTCTCTCTCTCCGGGCTGATTGGCCTCGCTCGATGGAAGGCATTTGACAGGCCTGCACCAGGAAGATAGTGCGATTGAATGAGAGTCCCTGGGGTGAGAGAAGAAGGGGGGGAAAGAAACGTTGAAGTGGTATTAACTGGTGAAAAGGAGGTGGCATGAGAGAGAGAGAGAGAGAGAGAGAGAGAGAGAGAGAGAGGGAAGAAAGAGAGAGAAGAGAGAAAGAGGGAGTTCGAGAGAGAGAGAGAGAGAGAGAGAGAGAGAGAGAGGGAAGAAAGAGAGAGGAGAAGAGAGAAAGAGGGAGTTCGAGAGAGAGAGAGAGAGAGAGAGAGAGAGAGAGAGAGAGAGAGAGGGAGAGAGAGAGAGAGAGAGAGAGAGAGAAGACGACATATTTTGAATGAAAGTTGGTCTTTTTCAGATGGGTCAGAAACACTGCAGATTTCATTCAGGGCTGAAATCCTGAGTGTTGCAGTGTTCTGTCCAGTCCGACGCCACAGGAAGTCAGTGTTGTAGAGTTTGTTATCTTGGCCTTGGGTGGAGAAATGATCAGGAGTGTTTCACAATCATTGTTTAGTGGAAGAGCGCCTCTTATAGGCAACAAGCTATTATCCAGAACAGAACCAGAACCAAGACCCCCGGTGAGGCGGCCTTTAGCCACTACGGCCCCCGCCTGTGGAACAGCCTGCCAGAGAACCTCAGAACCTGTTGATGTTTTTAAAGGAAGGTTAAAAAGACACCTTTTTAATCAGACTTGACGTCAACATTTTCCTTACTTTTATCATTAATAAATGGGAAAAATGTGAATATAGCAGATGTCTGTCAGAAGATACTGTGACCAAATTCAAGGAAATGATCCATCAATATTATCCACATTCTAGACCCAATAGGCAGCAGCTGTCTGTTAATGTTGATGATGACTCTTCAGCTCAGATCAAAGTTAAACATGGAGTTCCACAGGGTTCTGTTTTAGGACCTATACTCGTCACATTGTACATACTTCCTGTAGGAACATCATTAGGAAACACTCAGTTATGTAAGCTGAAACACAAATGTAGCTATCTATGAACCAGATGTCACGGATCAACTTGTCAAACTAGAAGCTTGTCTTAAAGACATAAAAACCTGGATGAGTCGCAATTTTCTCCTCCTAAACTAAAAAAAAACAAAAAAAACCAGAAGCTATTACATTTGGCACAAAACATCTGAGAGAAAATTATCGAAACACACTGACCCTGGATGGTGTTGCTTTAATCCCCAGTAACAGTGTGAGGAACCTGGGAGTGTGACCTCTGACCTTTAACAATTAAACAGGTCTACAGGACCATGATATTTCTAAAATCAGGAACATGCTGACTCAAGCCATGCTGAGACATGAGTCCATCATCAGTTCCTCCAGAGTAGACGACTGGAATTCCTGTTATCAGGAACCAACAACTGGTTCAAAACGCTGCAGCAGAGTTGTGAGGAGAACCAGCAGGAGAACACATCAGAACAATATCAGCTTCTCTTCACTGCTTCCTGTTCAATCTAGAATAGAATTTAAAGTCCTCCTCTTAACCTATAGACCCTGAACAACCAGGAACCATCAGATCTTAAACAGCTGTTAGTCCCAGACTGTCCCAGGAGAACGCTTGGTTCTCAGAGTGCTGGTCTGCTGCAGGTTCTACGTTCTCTAACAGTAGAACAGGAGGCTGAGCCTTTAGCTATCAGGCTCCTGTCATGTGGAACCAGCTCCCAGGGTCAGTGAGGGAGGCTGACTCAGTCTCTGCTTCAAGGTTAGGCTTAAGACCTTTCTGTTTGGTAAAGCTTACAGTTGGGGCTGGTTCAGGACTTCCTGGGCCTTGGGATGTTGCTGTAGGCTGGGAGCTCTCTCTCTCTCTTTCCCCCCTCTCTCTCTGGGATGGACAGTTCATTCCACTATGGGAGACTAAAACGCTGGAACACCAAAAACCCTGGATGAAGAGGTTCCTCTTGGGTGGACTAGAGCTGTGATGGAGGGATCGCAGACGGAGAACCAGTCACGGCTGATCCATTGATCTAATGAGACAACCTGGACTCAATGGGTGCAATGAGTTTCTAAGTGGACATCAATCAGAACAACTGATCCATTGATTAATTGAGGTAACCCGGACCCAGTGGGTTCAAGCAGCTTACTTAATCCCGGGCTCCTACCATGTGGAACCGGCTCCCCGATCTGCTTCACTTCTCTCCTTTCTTTCTTGCATTAACTACGTGACATTAACCATAGTCTCTCCTCTAGTCCTCTAACTGTCTTGATTTGGATCCACCTGCTGAGTTGTTACAGAAATGTATCTATCTGTCCAACCTCTCTCTGTCTCTCTCTCTCTCTCTCTCTCTCTGCCCCCTCACCCCAACCAGAATAGCAGAAAGCCTCCTCCTCTCAGCCTGGTTCTGCAGGGTTCTCCTCTCAGCCTGGTTCTGCAGGGTTCTCCTCCTCTCAGTCTGGTTCTGCAGGGTTCTCCTCCTCTCAGCCTGGTTCTGCAGGGTTCTCCTCCTCTCAGCCTGGTTCTGCAGGGTTCTCCTCCTCTCAGCCTGGTTCTGCAGGGTTCTCCTCTCAGCCTGGTTCTGCAGGGTTCTCCTCCTCTGAGCCTGGTTCTGCAGGGTTCTCCTCCTCTGAGCCTGGTTCTGCAGGGTTCTCCTCTCAGCCTGGTTCTGCAGGGTTCTCCTCTCAGCCTGGTTCTGCAGGGTTCTCCTCCTCTCAGCCTGGTTCTGCAGGGTTCTCCTCCTCTGAGCCTGGTTCTGCAGGGTTCTCCTCCTCTGAGCCTGGTTCTGCAGGGTTCTCCTCCTCTGAGCCTGGTTCTGCAGGGTTCTCCTCCTCTGAGCCTGGTTCTGCAGGGTTCTCCTCCTCTCAGCCTGGTTCTGCAGGGTTCTCCTCCTCTGAGCCTGGTTCTGCAGGGTTCTCCTCCTCTCAGCCTGGTTCTGCAGGGTTCTCCTCCTCTCAGCCTGGTTCTGCAGGGTTCTCCTCCTCTCAGCCTGGTTCTGCAGGGTTCTTCCTTTTAAGGGGGAGTTTATCATTCCGTCAGTCTCTTCTTGCTCATGTGGTTCTGATGGGTTTTCTCTGTGAAAGGTTCTAGAGATGACTATGTTGTAATTGGTGCTATATGAATAAAGTTGAATTGAACTGAATTTAAGTATTTATTTGATAAGTTTTTTATCTTTATTATCTAGTTTTTTTTATTATATACTTTTTATCCTCATCTTATATCAACCTTCACTATTTGAGTATGTTAAAGCTTTTACTTGTGTACCTTCAGTGTTTCCTGAGCGGGGCTCCGTCACACTGGGAGTTTGAACCGGTTATTTGCTGGCGGTGCTGTGCTGTCCTCCTGTCCTGGCTGCCTGGGGGGCTGATACCGATTTCCTTTGTCAAGAAGTCATGATGAAGTCCACACATCTATTTCAATGTCTAACAAAAATAAGAACAGACCAAGCAAAGTGTTGCCTTACAGTGAAAGATTCACTTTGTGCTTTGGAAGCTCTTATTTTAACAGAAGAAATCTGTTGAGTAAAACAGGAAGCACACTTTTATTTTTTAATTCATCTTTAAAGAAGTTATAGCGTACTCTTGTTGTTAAGCTCTAAAGCTAAAGGTCTGGAATAAAACCAGTACACCTCTTGGAGCACTTCCTGTCATGTAGTGTGCTTGCTCATCACAGGAAGTCATAGACTCTTTCCATTCAGGTAGTAGCCTCGTGAGAACAGGCTGTTGGGGGAACCACTTTCTTTTTCTTATTCATCAAACCACAGTTTTTGCTTTTTCCCACAATTTCATCGCATAACATTGCATAAACATGCTGCATATTCCACCATTTTTTCAGAAAACGTGCTGCACGAGCAGGGATTTTTGCTCGCAACAATCAGAGGAAAACCTCAGCATCTTGTGGAAGGACTGGTTACAGCTCTGCAGGCGTGGCATGTGTCCTGTGTGATTTGAGTCGCTGTCATGGTGCCGTGAGGACGCAGACATTTCCTGACCCAATGTCACGTGTTTGAGAAGCTTTCTGTGTTTTGACTTGTTTACAGGAACTAAGACAGGATGATGGAGACTTTCAGTATAACCAGACTCAGAGGTGGAGATTTTCTGCTGAACCAGACTCAGAGAAGATCTGAGCTTCCTAACAACAGCAGCTGCTCACTGAGACTGCTTCTGCTGCTGAAACAAAAGCTAGTTTTGATCAAATTGAGCTTGGAGCATATTGTCCATCTCACAGCTATGGAAAAGATGTTGTGTGTGTGTTGATGTTTCTTTCAGGCGTTATTGATGCCAGAACTCCGATTCTGTGAACTGTCATCACAGAGCTGTCTCATCAAAATGAGAAAAATATCTTGTTATGAGAAATAATGTTGTCAAGAAGTGAAAAGCATCTCATTATAATGAGACAGAGCTCAGAAAATGATGTCTTTACTGTTTCCGTGCTAATCGACAGGTGTCCAACTTTGTCCATATGTATAACCTGAACCTGGAGTCTGGTTTCAGTGTAGAGAACCTGGAGTCTGGTTTCAGTGTACAGAACCTGGAGTCTGGTTTCAGTGTAGAGAACCTGGAGTCTGGTTTCAGTGTAGAGAACCTGGAGTCTGGTTTCAGTGTAGAGAACCTGGAGTCTGGTTTCAGTGTAGAGAACATGCGCACTGCCTGTCTGCAAACTACCCCCCCCCCCCCCCCCCCCCCCCCCCCCCAATTTTAATCGCTGTGGCATTTCTTCAAGGTGACTCCTTCCTTCCTGACAGAACTCTGGTGCTAATCAGGCGGCGCTGGGCTCCCGGGCCGAGGCCGGGGCTTCTGTGGCTCTGGGGAGACTTCTCCGCTCTTGGAGTGGTGGTAATGTGCAAAGAGGCTGCACTAATTGGAAATGATACAGAGAAGGGAAAAACAGAGTTAGTGTGCAGAGCAGAGGGATCTGGAAAGCTGCTCCCGGTCTGCAGACGCCAGTTCAACCGATAACTGACCATGAGGACGGTTAAGCTATTCTTGGTTGAAACTTTCCACAGATCAGTGAAAGTGAGCGACGACTTCAGTGACACAAATAAATGCATTAGATCTGTTGATGTGCTGGAAACACTGCTTGGTTTTGTTCTGCTCCATGAAAAGAAGATAATCTGTATTTGTTGTGACGAGACCACAGTGGAGCCACGGTTACTTTGCAGAGTGGGCTTTTCCACTAAACTGAAATGGAGAGAGGGACAGACACAGGGGAGCATTAATGACAGAAGTTCTTCCAGTTCAATTCCATCTGATGAAACAGTCTGGGGTTTATGATGGGATGGGCCTTCCAACCTCCAGTGCAGAGGCGCCATCCTCTCTAAAGCAAATACAAATGCAGCTATCTTAACCTGGACTGAAGAGCTAAGGCTCCTCTCTCCATCGTTCAGGCAACAGCAGAAAAGCATTTTCTCTGTTTTGTTTAATATTCATGCTTTCATTGACTGTACGGTAATATAGAAGTAACATGCTACTTAGCATAGCTCTGGGCATTGCAAGTGTAGTATAATTTACCCAACACTGATCTGATAACAGTGAAGAGGTCTTGAATAGGGGCTCTGATAGCACCACTGGCCCCCTGCTGAGCTCACTCCTGCATGTGAGGGTTCAGTCAGATCTCACTTCTTCAACTTGAAGACATCAGTGCCTGCAGTGTTTGTCACTTCCAGTCTTTCACAGCTGAAGTTAGGATAGTCCGGTAGTGTTGTGTTAAATAAAATCCCGATTATTTTCTCTCAAACCCGATTTTTCGATTATGGTTACGACTTTTTGTAACCAAAAAAAAAAAGATGAATAAAGTACTTTGAATGTCTTTTATTGAACCTTATTTTCTCTGTTTGGATCCAACAAATCCCCAGTCCAAAAGTTACAGTCACGTTACTGATTGAATAGTGCAAGACTGTCAATTATAAAATCCAAAGTGAACAATCAATCTCAAATATGCATCCTTACTGCCAGTGAACTTAATTCTGTTGCAAATAAACACAAGAATCCCCTGAGATTAAGAGCAGCTTATCTTAACACACTCCAGGTCCCTGTTCTTACTTAAAACAAAAAATAAAATGAATAAAGTCACTTTTTGTAAAAGAAAAATACCTTACAGCATAAAATAAATCTCATTCAGTTTGTCAGTCAGTCAGTCAGTCAGTCGGTCAGTCGGTCATTCAGTGAGTCAGTCGGTCAGTCAGTCAGTCAGGGAGTAAGTGAGTCAGTCAGTCAGTCAGTCAGTCGGTCATTCAGTGAGTCAGTCAGTCGGTCAGTCAGTCGGGCGGTCGGTCGGTCGGTCAGTCAGTCGGTCAGTCAGTCGGTCGGTCATTCAGTGAGTCAGTCAGTCAGTCAGTCAGTTCGTCATTCAGTCAGTCGGTCAGTCAGTCAGTCAGTGAGTCAGTCGGTCGGTTGGTTGGTCAGTCGGTCGGTCGGTCGGTCGGTCAGTCGGTCGGTCAGTCAGTCAGTCAGTCAGTCAGTCAATCAGTCAGTCAGTCAGTCAGTTCGTCATTCAGTCAGTCGGTCAGTCAGTCAGTTGGTCAGTCGGTCAGTCATTCAGTCAGTCGGTCAGTCAGTCAGTGAGTCAGTCGGTCGGTCAGTCAGTCAGTTGGTCAGTCAGTCAGTCAGTCGGTCAGTCAGTCAGTCAGTCAGTCAGTCGATCGGTCAGTCAGTCAGTCGGTCAGTTGGTCGGTCAGTTGGTCGGTCAGTCAGTCAGTCGATCGGTCAGTCAGTCAGTCAGTCAGTCAGTCAGTCAGTCGGTCAGTTGGTCGGTCAGTTGGTCGGTCAGTCAGTCAGTCAGTCAGTGAGTCAGTCAGTCAGTCAGTCAGTGAGTCAGTCAGTCAGTCGGTCAGTCAGTCAGTGAGTCAGTCAGTCAGTCAGTCAGTCAGTCAGTCAGTGAGTCAGTCAGTCGGTCAGTCAGTCAGTGAGTCAGTCAGTCAGTCAGTCAGTCAGTCAGTCAGTCAGTCAGTCGGTCAGTCAGTCAGTCAGTCAGTCAGTCAGTCAGTGAGTCAGTCAGTCGGTCAGTCAGTCAGTCAGTCGGTCAGTCAGTGAGTCAGTCAGTCAGTGAGTCAGTCAGTCGGTCAGTCAGTCAGTCAGTCGGTCAGTCAGTGAGTCAGTCAGTCAGTCAGTCAGTCAGTGAGTCAGTCAGTCGGTCAGTCAGTCAGTGAGTCAGTCAGTCAGTCAGTCAGTCAGTCAGTCAGTCAGTCAGTGAGTCAGTCAGTCAGTCAGTCAGTCAGTCAGTCAGTGAGTCAGTCAGTCGGTCAGTCAGTCAGTCAGTCGGTCAGTCAGTGAGTCAGTCAGTCAGTCAGTCAGTCAGTCAGTCAGGTGAGGTAGGAAGGCCGCTCAGGTAATATGCTGCAGTCACAGTCTCCCTCTGGTCTTACTTCAACAAAAATCAATGAACAGTGGAAACTCTGTGTCACACCGAAGGTATTTGGCTCGACCTGACTGAGGTAGCGGCCCGCGGTCCAGCCGGGAGCCACAGTGTGAACACCTTTTTCACGTTGGGTTGACCTACTTTTGGGTGGAGCCAGGGCCGCTTCGAGGAGGAGGTCAGAGGTCGATCTGGATGCCCAAGTCGGTATGAACGCAGCCTAAAACTTCACTTCCCTGGGCGAATGTCACTTCTCCGGCAGTAGCCATGCTTGTTGTTGTAAGTTACCAGACGCTGAGCGAAGAAAGGCACGCACTTCCGTCATGACGTCATGAGACGGGCCGGAGAAACTACGGTGGCTTAGAGGCACCAAAAAGGACCTGCTCATGTGAAAAGCCGAAATCGTTCACATACGGTTTCAGCGTTTTTAACATCTTCTTAACCCAAAAAGTCGGTTACGATTCAAAATCGATTAATCGTGCAGTCTTAATTGAGAACAGTACAACGCTCCAAGCTCTTTTTTCTCAGCAATCAGGGATCGCTAGCGGAAAAGAAATTACAACTTTAATGCTGCCATGGAGAGAAAAGCCCCCAGTCCAGGACCTACACAGTGGACCTCATACTGACTAATCTGAGCATGGAGAGCTGGGAGAGCTCCACGATGGTCTTCCTCAGCTCAGCCAGGCAGAAAAACAACTGTCTATGGAGCAGTTAGCTGTTGAAATCTGCCAGGTGTCATCAGGGCAGGCACTGGTGGCCAATCAATTATCAGTTGACTTTTTCAAAGAGTTTTGGAATCCTCTTAGACACGATTTCCTCACAGTCTTAATGGGTTGCAGCAGAACAGAATCCCCTCCTGCTTCATGTCACAGAGCAGTGCCGTCCTCCTGATTTGACTGTGGTGAAGAACTGGAAGCCAGTTGCTCTGCTTTCCTCAGAATCTAAGATACGATCCAGATGTTTAACAAATAGATTCACGGAAGTGCCTGGAATCACTTTCCAAACAGGCCAGAGGACTTTTCCAGACCTGCGTCCAAGTTCTTCTTTCTAGCCATTGTCAGAAGTTCGAGAGTGGGGGTGGAGGTGGAGGTGGAGGTGGACTTCTTCTTTGGCCCAGACTCTTTCTCAAAATGCAGCTGGTGGTCTTCGTACAAGCTGCCTGTTGAAAAGCAGACAGTGGAGGGTTGCACACAGAGCCATAGCTACGACCAGCTCACACCGAAACCCTCACTCCAAGGTTAAAGTCACTGTCTGATATCTGGAGAAGGTGGTTTCAGGGATTCAGGGATTTCTTCTCATTTGAAATGCTCATTTTTGGCTCAAAGTACTCGGTAAACAATAAGCCTGTCAGCACATGGCTAAGCTTTCTGTCTGCTTCTGCCAAGCTATGATCTGGCTGGCGTGTCGGACAGGCCTGGCAGTGTGGAGCTGCTGTTAAAGCTCCCATTTTGGGTGGAGTATGCCTACAATATAAAAGATAAAATGCAAGACTTCAGCTGAACGTGGGCAGTCCAGGAGAGGCTGAGCTCTGTGGGAGGGGATGCAGAGAACAAAGGTTTTGTTTATGCTGCTTGTATTTGTGCTAATTTGAGGGTAATATGTTGCTACTTTCTGCCAGTGTTTAATGAAGGACTTTCATAAACCTCTCTCTCCCCTCTCTCTCCCCTCTCTCCTCTCTCTCTCTTTCTCTCTCTCTCTCTCCCTCTCTCTCTCTCTCTCTCTCTCTCTCTCTCTCTCTCTCTCTCTCTGTGATAGAGATACAGAGTCCAAGTCAAGTCTCAGTTTTGTAAGAAGCACACCTCTCATGCCTTCTGTTTTAATGAGCCTTCGATCATCTGCTGCTCGTCAGTCTACTGAGGACACAGCGCGGCTATATCTAAGAAACACACCATGTAATCATCACTCCTTTCTCTGTGAGCGTCCAGTATCAGGGCTGATTAGTTAGTTATATGATCACATTAACAGGGTACTGCAGTACATTCTTCCAACATGAACATACTATTATGATAAATCTCCCCCCCCCCCCCCAATTCCTCAGGCTCAGGGAGATCACAATGACAACAAAAATACAGAAAAAGTTCCACCTCACCCATTTGAAGGCATTGTGGGTTAATTCACATCCTTCTGATTAGTGCAAAACATCACACTTCAGCCAAGTCCAAGCTAAGTGTTGGAATTCTTACTGAAACTATTCCTGCGTGTTCATTAATACGTCGAAATGAGCAGAAATCTGTTTTCAGTTTCACATTTCACATTACATTCAATGATAAATCATCTTAGCTTGCAATCGAGCAATCAGATGTCAGCAAAAAAGAGTGCAGTCCTGGAGCTCCGGGGTTTCTTCACTCAGCTTAACCAGTGACAGCGGGCTGTTCAGCTGCAGAGAGAGGAAGAACCCGACCCCTCACCACAGCTGTAACTCTTTCAGTTTCTGGACCGGTCCTGGGAGACTGGCTGCGTCTTCGTCTGACTCTGTCTCATCGTCACCGGCTCTCCATGCAGCAGCTCTCTGAATATAAAGAAGGTATAATCTGGTATAAATTAGTCGAACAATAATCAAATAATCACAGGCAAAATAACACAATCAACTTTGCAATACGAAGGAAAAAAACGCCATGTGCAATATGTTGTAGAAAAACATAATGAATTAAAATTTGTATTTTTAGAAAAAAAATTGCAATTTATATCAGAGAATAAATACGTAATTGCCTCTGGCATCGTGCACCCCGCGCATCATTGATCCCAGACTGGCGCTCCTCAAGATGGTTACAGTCTCATTTCTTTCTACTTTCGTTTCGACTCTAAGTTTTCCTCTCTGGTCCGTTTTCGTTTCAGCCCCCAAACAAACTGGGACAGTGCGGCGTTGTCCAAATGATTTGGTCTGCTGTCAAAGTGCAGTGTGAAAGCTGGTCCAGTGGAGTGCCTGGCCTGTCCGTGTGAGAAACCACCCAGTCTAATACACTCCTAGTGATTGTATTTGGCGTATCGGTAGAATATGGGTGTGTTCATCACGCTGTGGGCCGGACGCTCAGACCACCGGACAGCCGCTCAGAGCTTTTCATCTGATTAGTCTGAACTTCAGCTACATGAGCGAGGTGACGGGGGCGAAACCAGCTGCAGCAGCTGTGCTGGGGTTGTGCTGGGGTTGTGTTGTGCTGGAGTTGTGCTGGGGTTGTGTTGTGCTGGGGTTGTGCTGGGGTTGTGTTGTGCTGGAGTTGTGCTGGGGTTGTGTTGTGCTGGGGTTGTGCTGGGGTTGTGTTGTGTTGTGCTGGGGTTGTGTTGGGGTTGTGTTGTGCTGGAGTTGTGCTGGAGTTGTGTTGTGCTGGAGTTGTGCTGGAGTTGTGCTGGGGTTGTGCTGGGGTTGTGTTGTGTTGTGTTGGGGTTGTGTTGTGTTGGGGTTGTGTTGTGCTGGGGTTGTGCTGGGGTTGTGTTGTGCTGGAGTTGTGTTGTGCTGGGGTTGTGTTGGGGTTGTGTTGTGCTGGTGTTGTGTGGTGTGCTGGGGTTGTGCTGGTGTCCTGCAGAGTGAAACTCTTCCTCCAGACTGAGCGCCGTGGGGGGGCGTGGCCTGCGGCGCTCAGACTGTTTGGATTCCCCGGACTGGGAGCAGGGATTTCGTGGACATGCTCCTCTGGCTTCCACCTGGCCTGCTCCATGTGTCTGTGGGGAGGTGTGAAATCTGTTTAAAGCATGAGGAGAAGCTAAAGGTCCCCAGCGTCGTGCCGGAAGCTTCGGGGAACACGGCAGCATTAATAATCCGTACCCAGCAGAGATGTGGCATCCCTCTATTCCACATGACAAAATGCTTTGATAGCTGTTCGTTCCAGCGTGAACTGGAGAACAGAGTGAGAGCACGCCTGGAAACAACTTCGGGATGAAGAAGCAAAGTTTTGTTGTTGTACTAGTTCAGTGCCTCTCTTTAATTCATTATTTAATTTGAAGAGAAAAGCAGACTTTTCTCCACCTTGTCACAGCTACATGAGCTCCTCTGAATGTGTCCCTTGGTAATTTGTCTCCTGGATCTCAGCAGTGCTGAGCGTTTCCTCTCCAGTGTTTTGGCCTTGCTCTCTGAAAAGCTTTCTCACTAAGCGGCTGATGCGCAGCAGGAGGAGGCTTCTTGGGCAGGACATCACAGTCATAGTTGCAGCTCTTATTTTGAAAGCAGGGCCTATCAGACTCCGCTGATCTGCCAGCCGATGCTCGTCTGCAGCAGACACCATGTTGTTATAGTTATTGAAGTATCCCATCTGCAGAGTCGCACTGCCTCGGAGGACGAAGCCTGAGCCCAGCTGTAACTCAGGCTGTCAGCTCAAAGGAGCTGATCTGCACTCCATGCTGGTTCTGGTTTTGCCTCATGAGCTGAGATGTAAAGATCAGGCTGTGGTGTGAAAGTCAGCTGAGTGCCGGAGCTGCAGGTTTCTCTCTGGATTTCACCACATTCAAGGAACAACGGTGATGTGAGTGCGAGTGGCGAGCCTGGCTGGTTTCTATGTTGTTGAATGGAATGAACTCAGGATGGATCCTCACACCGCATGCAGCGCATCCACAAGCCGTGTGTGTGTGTGTGTGTGTGTGTGTGTGTGTGTGTGCATGTGTGTGTGCTGTGACACATCTGAATGCCTGTCGTATCAGTTTTGCGTGCAGCTGTCAGAGGGCCTGACCTCTGAGTGCTGCTACAGGAATGAGTGTGAACTGGAGGATTAACTCCTACAAACAGCTCACAGTCCACAAATTCATCTGTGAATCTGGAAAGTCGCGTGTGTGTCAGACTGAGAGAGGTCCTGCAGATCGACGGCTCAGTGGTTGAACACGCTGAAGCAGCTCTGCCTTCAGCTGACATGCTGCTGCTCAGAACTGTCATCTGTGGATATTTTCTGTCTTCAACCAGCGTAGGTCTTGTAATGCAAGACTGTAGAACAACAGAACTGCTGTTGCTGCTATGTCAGTGCTTCAAGTTGAAAAGTGGAAAAGGAATGATCTTAATGTTGTGATATAATACATAAATACAGACCGATAGATCGATCTATATATTGATTTACTCCACAAGAGGAACACAATTCCTGTAGCAGTGTGAATACACACATCAGAATGCTCCATAAATGATGAATGAGTATTATTTTGAAAATCAAATAAAAGTTACTGAATGCACAGAAGCGTATTTGTGGACAAATGTCTACAGTTTAAGAGAAACAATGTGGAAATGTGGAAATTACAGTCCACTGGTTGTTAGTTTATGTTTCTGTAGTTTTAATTGTGGCTCATCCTTCAAACAGAATATCTTTTATGTTTTGAAATTCAGCTGAAGTGAAGTGAAGTGACGTTATGTCCTTCTCTGGTGTGTTAATCACCGCGAGAGACGGAGTCTGATCTTAAAACATGATCTCAACAAGTTAACACTGCTATCTCTCTAAGACTCCACCCGCAGACACACACACACACACACACACACACACACACACACACACACACACACACACACACACACACACACGCCGGCTTTCACACCCCCTCCAGTGTTGATGGTCCTTGATGAACACTGAAGATTGAAAAGAACGTTGAAGGTGTGTGTGTGTGTGTGTGTGTGTGTGTGTGTGTGTGTGTGTGTGTGTGTGTGTGTGTGTGCGTCAGCCGCAAGGTTAAAGCTTGCTGAGACCCACCTCACGCTCTGCGCTGGCAAACAGTGAGCAGGCTAATAACTTCAATTATCTCTGTGCTCGTCTTCAGGCTAGAGCTGATGGGACAGCAGCAGTATTATCTGCCTCTGATAGACACACACACACACACACACACACACACACACACACACAGAGGAAAAGCTGTACTGCCTTTTCTGTCCAAAGCAATCTTTGGCCTCTGGCTCCGTGGAGGTCTGGACCGGGCTCCGGTCTGGACCGGGCTCCGGTCTGGACCGGGCTCCGGGCCGGGCTCGGGGCCGGGCTCCGGGCCGGGCTCCGGGCCGGGCTCCGGGCCGGGCTCCGGGCCGGGCTCCGGGCCGGGCCAGGCTCCGGTCTGGACCGGGCTCCGGGCCGGGCCAGGCTCCGGTCTGGACCGGGCTCCGGTCTCTCAGACGAGGCAGCTGGAGTCTGTCTTCAGGAGGTCCTCCCTCTGAACTTTCCAGGACATCTTCACTCTGAGCTACAGGATCTGACCTGCATGATCTGAGTCTGAGCTGAAGCTCTGCTGCTCTCGTCACCACAGGGCAGGGAAAACCACAACACAGTTGATGATCGACCTTTTGACCCCGCAGCTGGTGAGGCTGTGGAGTTCATCAGGAGGACTGTGAGGTTCCTATGATGGGACCTGTTTCAGGGAATTGCTCACTTATTCCAAGAGCTGCTGGTCAATGCACAAACTGACACAGTAGGCACGTTTACATGGGCCCAAAAATAACGGGACTGTAGGAGAAGCGACTGTAAATGTGTCATATAAACACCCGAGTGGATCCGCTTCACTCGGAGCAGATTGTATTTTGGATCTACACCAATCAATATCGATATACCAGTGGACCGCCTCCACCGGAGGGGCGGAGAGTCTGCAGGGCGGAGCAGAGTCTGCAGGGTGGAGCAGAGTCTGCAGGGCGGAGAGTCTGCAGGGTGGAGCAGAGTCTGCAGGGTGGAGCAGAGTCTACAGGATGGAGCAGAGCCTGCAGGATGGAGCAGAGTCTGCAGGGTGGAGCAGAGTCTGCAGGGTGGAGCAGAGTCTGCAGGGTGGAGCAGAGCCTGCAGGGTGGAGCAGAGTCTGCAGGGTGGAGCAGAGCCTGCAGGGTGGAGCAGAGTCTGCAGGGTGGAGCAGAGTCTGCAGGGTGGAGCAGAGCCTGCAGGGTGGAGCAGAGTCTGCAGGGTGGAGCAGAGCCTGCAGGGCGGAGGCCGAACGGCCGGAGCTCCGGCTGGGGAGCGCTGGTTCTCTGGGCAGTGTATCATGGAGATGTTAGAACATTATTTGAGCAGATATCTAGCAGATAAAGACACTCTGCCCGGCGCTGAGGACTGACTGCAGAGCTGAAGACCTGAACCTGAACGTTCCGTCACAGACCTTATGTGCATGTCACAGGTATGTTGTCCATATCAAACCCGGACCCTTATATACGAGGATTGAACGTCAGATTAAAAAAAAATCACCCATGTAAACTGGACCTGAGTTACAAAGTAATGTGGCTCAGTATTTATATCACTCCATGTGAAATTCTCCACAGTGCCTGTGATTTCGTCTGTCTATCGGCACTATTAAATTATTATAAATAAACAGAAAGAATATTTATTCAAAATCCAAAGGAGGGACAGAACAAAAAAAACCCTTTCAACAAGAGAAATTAGCCCTGAGCTCCAAAGAAAACGTTAGGAATCAACCAAGAATGGAGAGAGCAGCCAAATAAAAACAAAGGAGTATGGCAGGTCAGTCTAGCTGTCCTGATCTCACCAGCACCTCGCCCTAATAAACACCCAAAAAAGGCCGCTGCTCCCCACCCAAGAACGTTACCTAACGAAACCAGGAGCTCCGACTTCGGAAGGCAAACCACTAAATCCACCGCAGCAGCGAACAGGATGCAGCCGCCGCCCTGGGAGGAGCCGCAGCAAGAGGCGGAACTTTGGTCTCTGGAACACAGCGAGCAGAGAGGCCCAGGCCGGGAGCGAGAGCCGGCGAGAACCAGCCCGGCGGCCAGTCATGGTCCGGCACAGAGACACAGCTCCACACCCGCCCTGCGGGACAGGACGTAGGAAAACAGACGGTTAACTCTGGACAGCGCAACCGACAGGACCAGTGATGACACGGCTGTGATGTTTGTCCAAGAGTCAACACAGTGAATTAATTAACAGTAAAATAATGAGTAGTGAAATCCATCCATCATCCATTCATCCATTCATCCATCCATTCATCCATCCATCCATCATCCATCATCAACTACTTAAATCAAGAGCTTTGCCGTCCTGCCGCTTGTGAACAAGACCCTGAGATACTTAAACTCCTCCACTTGGGCCAGAGTCTCTCCACCAACCTAGAGAGGACAGACCACCTTCTTCTGGTCCAGGACCATGGCCTCGGATTGGAGGTGCTGATCCGTCAGTCTGCCCCAGGGCAGCTGTGGCTACAGTAGTAGCTTACCACCACCCAGTATGGAGTGAATGAATAATGCAATGTAAAGCGTCTTTGAGTGTCCTGAAAAGCGCTGTATACAACCAATGCATTATTATTATTATTATCCTCATCCCCATTGCTTCACACTCGGCTGCAAACTGCCCCAGTGCATGATGGTCCAGGTTCCATGAAGTCAACAGGACAACATCATCTGCAAAAAGCAAACATGAAATCCTGTGGTCCCCAAACCAGACCCCCCCCCCAGCCCCTTGTCCCTGAAGTGGACCGCCTCCGGCCCCTGGTCCCCAAACCAGACCCCCCCAGCCCCTGGTCCCTGAAGTGGACCGCCTCCGGCCCCTGGTCCCCAAACCAGACCCCCCCAGCCCCTGGTCCCTGAAGCGGACCGCCTCCGGCCCCTGGTCCCCAAACCGGACCCCCTCCAGTTCCTGGCTGGACCTACAAATTCTGTCCATAAAGATTCTGAACAGAACCGGTGCCAAAGTCCAGCCCTGCCGGAGTCCAACATGCACCAAGAACAGGTCTGACTTACTTCCGGCAATGTGGACCAGACTCCTACTCCGGTCATAGAGAGACTGGACGACCCTTAACAAGGGGCCCCGGACCCCATATTCAAGAAGGACCCCCCGACAAAACACCATGAGGGACGTGGACGAACGCCTTCTCTAAATCTCGCTGGATGTGAACCAACGGAGCACTTACTGGACAGACTGCATGGACTCCAACTCAGGACTGGGTTTTACTATCTGCACAGAGGAAGCGTTCTCTTTATCACCCAGCGTTAGCCTGACATTTAAACATCTCATTGAGCCATTTAGGAGGGCAGTAAATTGTAATAGAGGGAGAGTGGAGGACATCATTGATTGGGTTAGCTGTGGTGGGGTTAATAGCTGCTGTCACTTCCTCTCTTTATGTTGGCCGGAGATTCACGGCTCTCTTCAGGTGCTCTAAACTGTTATAAGCAGTTAAAGTTTGACAAGGCTCCTGTGGAGCAGGAAGGTAAACCGATCAGTCCAATCATTCTTTGGACGGTCAGTGCACGTGTGCTAGATGTAACCCAACATGCACAAAACATGCAAATACAAACGAGTTCCTCTGCTATAAAGTCTGGACTTCGTCAAGGGAAGCTGTGAGGGAGAAGGTCGGGGATTACTGGATCCTTTCTGTACACAGCAGAGTGAGACCTGAACTAGCTGTGGGGTCCTGAAGGTCCCCCATGGGGATCTATAGACCCTCTGCAGTGGCTCCATGAAGCATTCACTCAATCGAATATCCATCAATAATTCCATCACTTTCTCAACTCGTTTTGTTTTTATCACAGAACTCCAAAATTCAGGTGACAACTTACCTGGGTAAAAAAATCATGGTTCAATAGTTTGTCAGCGAAAATATGAGTTGAAAGTACACATGACGCCAAGCAAGAGAACGTGATGAGAACTTTGTCCTGTTCAGTTTATATCCTATTTTGAAAGTCAAACAGGTAAATCTATTGATGAAAAGTCCCAGAGTCCCACCCCTGGGTTCAGGTGTGCACGCCATCCGTTGGTTGATGTAGCACCATGTACCACCCTCCACTGGAGGTCTGCTGTCCAGCTCCAACAGGGACCTCCAGCCGCAGGGGCCCCAAGTATTCACACTCATTAGTCAAGTACAAGTAGAAGGTGTTGTCGATAATAGTTCTATTTAGGCACACAATCCGTCTGATCAAGCTGTTCTTCAGTCTGTTAGATGAAGCTCTGGAGAGCTCTGTAGTCCGTACAGAGCAGAGCCACTGGCCTCCAGGCCTTCAGGAAGGCCAGGCCTCCTTTCCTAGTCAGCTCAGAGAGACAGGAAGGGAACCTGCTCTGAAGAACTTCAGCAGAACAACAAGCAAACCTGGTCTAAGAACAAAAACATAGCAACAATAAAGCAGAAAAAGCGTCTATCCCAAACTCCTCCAGAGTCAGCTGGCAGTCTGTTGCAGCCTTCTGAAGGCTGAGCCAAGGACGTGAAATGAAACATGTGGGAGGGTGTTGAAAACACAGAACAACAGATGGTGTGTGTGTGTGTGTGTGTGTGTGTGTGTGTGTGTTTGTGTTTGTTTGTTTGTTTCCGGAGACACAAAACAAGACATTTTATCATTTTATCACATTTCCAGCTGTCTGATCTTCAGTAAACACTGTTTTAGTTGTTCTCGTCATTTTGACTCTTTGAGGCTTTATTTTTCCTTCTGATGGCAGCAGAGATGGGAGTAATGCCGTCAAAACAAATGGCGTTACTGACGGCGTTACTACTTTTAGTAACAATTAATCTAACTATTTTGCTAACGTTGCAACAACGCTGCCGTTACTAAATATAAAATGTTCCACCTTTCCGTTACTAGAATTGACCTTTTGAACCTATGTAAACAAGGTCCGTCAAGCTGTGCACCAGTGTTAACATGGTGAAGCGACATGACAGTAGCAGGGTTCTTTACCTTCGCAAAAGTGAAAACACAACAGGAGCAGTGCTACCATGGATCAGTGAGGGCTGGTTAACACCACAGCGATAGCTCTCTAACAAGACTGCATGAGCCAGACGCTCAGATAGACAAAACTGGTGGTCAAAGTTGTGGTTGCTATTCCTTCAGGGAGATTGTCAGGCAGCAGTGACTGAGGGGGTGGGGCTTTTTGTGAAAGGTCAGTTCTCCACTTTCAGCTTGGTCTTTCTGCCACATCTGGTGAAAGATATGTTTTGGTCATGTCCATCCTTGCATAGTTTCTGGCCTTCAATCTTTCAAACACTCTCTGATACCTGGCAAAGCACTGCAACCCGAGCCTTGAACACCTGTTTTTGGTGCAGAGTTTGGGGAGTCCTGCCTCCACAGAAATGCAATCACTTACGCACCACTGCATGTCCGGCGTCTGATAAAGAGTCCTCCTCTGTATATTCACTGGGTCAGAGGGGTAATGCTGGGATTAGACTTAGAAAAATGAAATCTACAGTACGTGGACTGGAGGATAAATATGATGAAACCTGGCTGCGATCCATAACACCTACTAGGAGTCCGCCTCTCCCCCTGACTGCTCGCTGGAAATTCTGAATGCATAAACTGTGTTGATCAAGATCCATTTTCCCTCCTCTATCAGACGTCCAAGTATTGGTATTGCAAACACAATATTTGAAGTGGATTGGTTTGAGCCTTCAGTGTGTGTATATGCGTTATTTTTGTTTTTTGTGATTATCTATTTTCTTCTTTTGACACATCACCGCATGTTTTAGTACTGTGGAAGGAAACCAGAGTACCTGGAGGCACCCTGGGTTGTGTCTTTTTGTGTGGAGTTTGCATGTTTTCCCTGTGTGTGAGCTTAGCATTTGGTAACTGTCTGCCACAGGGCCGAACATATAGACCAACAACCATTGACCTTCACATTCAAGCCTAAAGCTAGGTTTACACTTGCACGACTTTTTGCCACGATGTTGTTGTGGCAAGGCGTGCCAATCTGGAGTCACGAACCGGCATGCTCCCGCACCGTTCACCACTGGTTCACGCACAGTTCACGACCAGTTCACGGACAGTTGGCCCCCAGTTCATGGACAGTTCACGAATGCGCCCGTCAGTGTCGCGAACTGGCACGATGCATTCACGACGCATTCACGCATAGTTTGTTCATAGTTTACGAGCTTCTTGCATTGGCACAACGTGGTTGCGCACGCAATTACACACGTCATATACGAGTAAAAAGGGGGCTTCCCCAACCCCGGGTCATTTTTGGATTTGCTGTGGAACAGACACCATGCTGAATGCCAGAGACGCCGTCACTGCGGAGAAGAGAAGATTCTGTACCTGCAGCTGCTCGGTGTTGAAGAGCAGCAGAACAGGCGCTGCCGAGGGCCCCGAGCTGAAGGGGGCCCCGAGCTGAAGGGGGCCCCGAGCTGAAGGGGGCCCCGAGCTGAAGGGGGCCCCGAGCTGAAGGGGGCACCGAGCTGAAGGGGGCCCCGAGCTGAAGGGGGCCCCGAGCTGAAGGGGGCCCCGACGGACGGCTGACAGTCAATTTCAATGACACGTTAAAGGCGCTACACTAGACGCTGCAACGACAGTGTGTCGAAAATCCTCCTCATGGGGCCCTGCTCCGGGTCCTCGCCGGTGGCCATGACTGGCAGCATCCTCCCGCATCGTCCCGACGCGTTCATAAGGAGTTCACGGACAGTTGGCGCATAGCTCACGGCCCGTTCGCCATATTTTGTCATGACCAAAATTTTTAACATTTCAAAATTCTCGTCCCGACATGGCACGCAGTCACGACGGGTTTACGTACACTTCACGCCACGTCATGCCACTGCAAGGGTAGTTTACGACTCGTTTCGTGGCAATGCGTGCCACAGAATCGTTCAAGTGTAAACCTAGCTTAAAGGAGCAATTTAGAGTCACCAATGAACCTCACATGCATGTTTGTGGAGCGTGGGAGGAAGTGGAGTGCTCGGAGCGCACCCATCACAGGGAGAACATGTAAACACCACACAGAAAGGCCCCAGGCAGTATTTGAACCCAGGATGTAATCACTGGGCCACTGTGGGGCCAGCGCAACACAGTTCAGATTAATATGGCATGAGATGTGATTAACTGGAAGCTGTGATTGAGGAGGCGGTCCTGGGATGTGTGTGTGTGTGTGTGTGTGTGTGTGTGTGTGTGTGTGTGTGTGTGTGTGTGTGTGTGTGTGTCAGTCAAACGGTGCTGCAGGCACTGAGCCTCCACAGACTGACAGAGAGAAACACTTTGTAAGGGTCCACAGAACACATGGCTGCTCTTTAGACTTTTACCTCTAAACCATCAAGAACGATGACGTGTGAACGTGTGAACGTGTGAACGTGTGAACGTGTGGAGTGAGCAGTGAGACTCAAACACAGACACATCACCTTGATTTATCACCCAGTGGGAGCAATCTGCTCCACCAGATGTTTCCAGACTTCATCTCCTTTCTCTCATCACATGCCAAAGATGATGTATAACATAAAAAACAGTAAACAATGTTTGCATAAACAGCTTTCAGTCTGCATTTGTTGGTAGTTTTGTCTTAATTATTCAGAAGAAGCAGAGTTTATTTTCATTGACAGAGGGCTTGGGAGTGGGCAGCTGAAGAGGAACTGCACGGGCTTTAAGGAAGGGAGCGTTCCTTTGAAAGACGGTCTGAAATCTTCAGAAGAAGAGACGCTTCCATGTCTTCATAGCAACATGATTCTGTTTGTCCAGGTATCACACACTCAGCCCTCCCGCCATGGACTCCACACAGCATCCTCTCAGTCCTCGATAGTGCACTGCAGCATGGACAGAAACCCTGAGGAAGCTCTCCAAGGCTTCACTGCAGCAATATTCAAAGTCTGCCTCTCACTCCAGTCCAGTCAGTACTGGAGTCTGCTGTGGACACACACCACACACACACACACACACACACACACACACACACACACACACACACACACACACACACACACAAGTGTGTATGAAGGTGATCCAGGAGAGCAAATGAGCCCAGAGGCTCTGCTGACTTGACGGCGTTGCCATGGAGATGAAAACTACAGCCTTGACCAGGTGTCTGTCTGCATGTGACGTGCACATGTTCACATGTATGTCTTTATCCTAGGGTTTAGCTGGTGTGTGTGTGTGTGTGTGTGTGTGTGTGTGTGTGTGTGTGTGTGTGTGTGTGTGTGTGTGTGTGTGTGTGTGTGTGTGTGTGTGTGTGTGTGTGTGTGTGTGTGTGTGTCTAGCATCCCATCAGGAAGAGGCTGGGTGGACATGAAGACAGCGTCCTCTGTCACAGTGAAGCATGGTGATGTGGTCTGAGGGTCTCTGATCGACTCTCAGGAGGGTTGGGGTACACCGGGGGTTCTAGCTGGGTTTGCTGGGGGGTCCACCAGGGGCTCCACCAGGAGTCTACCAGGGGTCCACTGGGGGGGGGGGGGGGTCCACCTGGGGTCCATCAGTGGATCAAGGTTCCATTAAGAATGTCTTTTAGCAGCTGTGTGAAAGTGCCTTCCGTCCCTCAGGTAAACCAGGCCTGCTTCATGATGGAATGGTTTTTGCAGCGTTGCGCTGTTATTAATCATTTTCATGACACTCATTGGAATGGTTTGGAATTCTTTGTACAGTACAGTGCTGCTACAAAACGTTTCAGAGCAGATTATAGAAACAAACTCCGACTCAGATAGAGTTTTGTCAGGAAGACTACATCTGTGTGAGCTCCACATCGTACCACTCTGCTGATAGAAGGGGTTGAAAGCAGCTGCTCATTTGGGGGCGCCAAAACAAACACTGACCAGACCGACAGAAGAAGAAATCCAGCTCATCTGATTGGTGCAGAATGCAACCAGAAGTCCCTCTCCGCGGTGCTGGCTCATGGCTAACAACAAGCAACTGTGATTTATATTCTTCTGACCATCCATCAATGGGCGCCTGCTCTTCCTCACCACTCCATGTCTGACCTCTGACCTCCAGTTCCTGATTCTCTCTTTGTGCGTCTGCCTCTTCTGAGTGGCGCTGTTGGCGTTCTTTATTTTTCTACTCAAATGCATTTTTCTCCGAGTCACGTCCTCTCAGCAGCGGGAGAGACCGGCCTCTCCACAGTTCACCTGAAAGGTCTCCGATCAGGGGACTTTTCACATATGAGGATTTTCCCAGAAAGCCCTGATTTGTTTTAAAGTCCGGGTTTACAGGGCTGGCGTGAAAGCCCTTTAACTGTGACCACATCACCAGTCCTCCAGCTCAGGCCTCAGTGTTGAGTTCTAGTAACGGCTGATACTTTATTGAAAAGTTGAAGTTGATATGTTCCTTACATGAGTTTCTCCCTGCAGGATCGTCCTGCCGTCCCTGGTTGGATGTATTTCAGCTTTCGGTCTGTGAGGCTTGACGGTGTTGCTCTGGGACTTCATCATGTTGGATGAGAAAGACGGCTTTGTGTCTCCAGCCTTGAGCGATACACTTATTATGCATGCACACATTTGCATAAGTGGATATTCAAAAGTTGTGCTTTTCACTTTGAGCCAGTTTCCTTATCTTTGCTCTGTGATAGTTTACAGAGAGGTGCATGTTGCAAATTGTTTGCCCGTATTGTATAGAGACCTAATGTAGTGTGAAATTAAAACCCTGTTAAAAAGCATCCTGGGCGCAGTGGAGGCAGCAGCAGCCACTCGCAGGAGTCATGCTTGGCCACCAGCACATGAAGCCGATCCATTGTGAGGAGCTGCTCCTGACAGCTCCGATAGGGAGAGGTGGGAGGACACAGCAGCCTCCCCAGGACTGAAACATCCGCTGTTCGTCCGGAGCGTCACCAGCACCGCTCACAGAGGAAGCGCTCTGGCTGGAGCTCGCTGATTATGCCCCGAGTAGGATTCAGTCAAAATGTGCTGATCTTGCAAAATGGCTGCTTTTGTATTTTCAGACCATCCCACCTGCTCCTCCACACTAAACACCCATCATGCCGGGAGCCAGCGAGTGTGCACGAGCTCATAGTGCTTACCTGTGCGTGCACGTCCCTGTTTACAGCACTCAGCATGGCTCACACTTCCCGTCACACACCTTCCTCCGGTATTCATCCAGGGGGGTGAGAACCAGGTCCAGGGGGTTAGAACCAGGTCCAGGGGGGTTAGAACCAGGTCCAGGGGGGTGAGAACCAGGTCCAGGGGGTTAGAACCAGGTCCAGGGGGGTGAGAACCAGGTCCAGGGGGGTGAGAACCAGGTCCAGGGGGTGAGAACCAGGTCCAGGGGGGTGAGAACCAGGTCCAGGGGGGTTAGAACCAGGTCCAGGGGGGTGAGAACCAGGTCCAGGGGGTTAGAACCAGGTCCAGGGGGTTAGAACCAGGTCCAGAGTGTTAGAACCAGGTCCAGGGTGTTAGAACCAGGTCCAGGGGGTTAGAACCAGGTCCAGGGGGTGAGAACCAGGTCCAGGGGGGTGAGAACCAGGTCCAGGGGGTTAGAACCAGGTCCAGGGGGTGAGAACCAGGTCCAGGGGGTTAGAACCAGGGCCAGGGGGTGAGAACCAGGTCCAGGGGGGTTAGAACCAGGTCCAGGGGGTTAGAACCAGGTCCAGGGGGGTGAGAACCAGGTCCAGGGGGTTAGAACCAGGTCCAGGGGGGTGAGAACCAGGTCCAGGGGGGTGAGAACCAGGTCCAGGGGGTGAGAACCAGGTCCAGGGGGTTAGAACCAGGTCCAGGGGGTTAGAACCAGGTCCAGGGGGGTGAGAACCAGGTCCAGGGGGTTAGAACCAGGTCCAGGGGGGTGAGAACCAGGTCCAGGGGGGTGAGAACCAGGTCCAGGGGGGTGAGAACCAGGTCCAGGGGGTTAGAACCAGGTCCAGGGGGGTGAGAACCAGGTCCAGGGGGTTAGAACCAGGTCCAGGGGGGTGAGAACCAGGTCCAGGGGGGTGAGAACCAGGTCCAGGGGGTTAGAACCAGGTCCAGGGGGTGAGAACCAGGTCCAGGGGGTTAGAACCAGGTCCAGGGGGGTTAGAACCAGGTCCAGGGTGTTAGAACCAGGTCCAGGGGGTGAGAACCAGGTCCAGGGGGGTTAGAACCAGGTCCAGGGGGGTGAGAACCAGGTCCAGGGTGTTAGAACCAGGTCCAGAGTGTTAGAACCAGGTCCAGGGTGTTAGAACCAGGTCCAGGGGGGTGAGAACCAGGTCCAGGGGGTTAGAACCAGGTCCAGGGGGTGAGAACCAGGTCCAGGGGGTTAGAACCAGGTCCAGGGTGTTAGAACCAGGTCCAGGGGGTTAGAACCAGGTCCAGGGGGTTAGAACCAGGTCCAGGGGGTGAGAACCAGGTCCAGGGGGTTAGAACCAGGTCCAGGGGGGTTAGAACCAGGTCCAGGGTGTTAGAACCAGGTCCAGGGGGTGAGAACCAGGTCCAGGGGGTGAGAACCAGGTCCAGGGGGTTAGAACCAGGTCCAGGGGGGTGAGAACCAGGTCCAGGGGGTTAGAACCAGGTCCAGGGGGTGAGAACCAGGTCCAGGGGGTTAGAACCAGGTCCAGAGTGTTAGAACCAGGTCCAGGGTGTTAGAACCAGGTCCAGGGGGTTAGAACCAGGTCCAGGGGGTGAGAACCAGGTCCAGGGGGGTGAGAACCAGGTCCAGGGGGGTGAGAACCAGGTCCAGGGGGTAAGAACCAGGTCCAGGGGGGTGAGAACCAGGTCCAGGGGGGTGAGAACCAGGTCCAGGGGGTGAGAACCAGGTCCAGGGGGTTAGAACCAGGTCCAGAGTGTTAGAACCAGGTCCAGGGTGTTAGAACCAGGTCCAGGGGGTTAGAACCAGGTCCAGGGGGGTGAGAACCAGGTCCAGGGGGGTGAGAACCAGGTCCAGGGGGTTAGAACCAGGTCCAGGGGGGTGAGAACCAGGTCCAGGGGGGTGAGAACCAGGTCCAGGGGGTTAGAACCAGGTCCAGGGGGTTAGAACCAGGTCCAGGGGGGTTAGAACCAGGTCCAGGGGGGTGAGAACCAGGTCCAGGGGGTTAGAACCAGGTCCAGGGGGTTAGAACCAGGTCCAGAGTGTTAGAACCAGGTCCAGGGTGTTAGAACCAGGTCCAGGGTGTTAGAACCAGGTCCAGGGGGTTAGAACCAGGTCCAGGGGGTTAGAACCAGGTCCAGAGTGTTAGAACCAGGTCCAGGGTGTTAGAACCAGGTCCAGGGGGTTAGAACCAGGTCCAGGGGGGTGAGAACCAGGTCCAGGGGGGTGAGAACCAGGTCCAGGGGGTTAGAACCAGGTCCAGGGGGGTGAGAACCAGGTCCAGGGGGGTGAGAACCAGGTCCAGGGGGTGAGAACCAGGTCCAGGGGGTTAGAACCAGGTCCAGGGGGGTTAGAACCAGGTCCAGGGGGGTGAGAACCAGGTCCAGGGGGTGAGAACCAGGTCCAGGGGGTTAGAACCAGGTCCAGGGGGTTAGAACCAGGTCCAGAGTGTTAGAACCAGGTCCAGGGTGTTAGAACCAGGTCCAGGGTGTTAGAACCAGGTCCAGGGTGTTAGAACCAGGTCCAGGGGGTTAGAACCAGGTCCAGGGGGTGAGAACCAGGTCCAGGGGGTTAGAACCAGGTCCAGGGGGTGAGAACCAGGTCCAGGGGGGTTAGAACCAGGTCCAGGGGGTTAGAACCAGGTCCAGGGGGGTGAGAACCAGGTCCAGGGGGGTGAGAACCAGGTCCAGGGGGTGAGAACCAGGTCCAGGGGGTTAGAACCAGGTCCAGGGGGGTGAGAACCAGGTCCAGGGGGGTGAGAACCAGGTCCAGGGGGTTAGAACCAGGTCCAGGGGGTGAGAACCAGGTCCAGGGTGTTAGAACCAGGTCCAGGGGGGTGAGAACCAGGTCCAGGGGGTTAGAACCAGGTCCAGAGTGTTAGAACCAGGTCCAGGGGGTAAGAACCAGGTCCAGGGGGGTGAGAACCAGGTCCAGGGGGTTAGAACCAGGTCCAGAGTGTTAGAACCAGGTCCAGGGTGTTAGAACCAGGTCCAGGGGGTTAGAACCAGGTCCAGGGGGTTAGAACCAGGTCCAGGGGGGTGAGAACCAGGTCCAGGGGGTTAGAACCAGGTCCAGGGGGTGAGAACCAGGTCCAGGGGGTAAGAACCAGGTCCAGGGGGGTGAGAACCAGGTCCAGGGGGTTAGAACCAGGTCCAGAGTGTTAGAACCAGGTCCAGGGTGTTAGAACCAGGTCCAGGGGGTTAGAACCAGGTCCAGGGGGTGAGAACCAGGTCCAGGGGGGTGAGAACCAGGTCCAGGGGGGTGAGAACCAGGTCCAGGGGGTGAGAACCAGGTCCAGGGGGTAAGAACCAGGTCCAGAGTGTTAGAACCAGGTCCAGGGGGGTGAGAACCAGGTCCAGAGTGTTAGAACCAGGTCCAGGGTATTAGAACCAGGTCCAGGGGGTTAGAACCAGGTCCAGGGGGGTGAGAACCAGGTCCAGGGTGTTAGAACCAGGTCCAGGGGGTTAGAACCAGGTCCAGGGGGTTAGAACCAGGTCCAGGGGGTGAGAACCAGGTCCAGGGGGTAAGAACCAGGTCCAGGGGGGTGAGAACCAGGTCCAGGGGGTTAGAACCAGGTCCAGAGTGTTAGAACCAGGTCCAGGGTGTTAGAACCAGGTCCAGGGGGTTAGAACCAGGTCCAGGGGGTGAGAACCAGGTCCAGGGGGGTGAGAACCAGGTCCAGGGGGGTGAGAACCAGGTCCAGGGGGTTAGAACCAGGTCCAGAGTGTTAGAACCAGGTCCAGGGTGTTAGAACCAGGTCCAGGGGGTTAGAACCAGGTCCAGGGGGTGAGAACCAGGTCCAGGGTGTTAGAACCAGGTCCAGGGGGTTAGAACCAGGTCCAGGGGGTTAGAACCAGGTCCAGGGTGTTAGAACCAGGTCCAGGGGGTTAGAACCAGGTCCAGGGTGTTAGAACCAGGTCCAGAGTGTTAGAACCAGGTCCAGGGTGTTAGAACCAGGTCCAGGGGGTTAGAACCAGGTCCAGGGGGTTAGAACCAGGTCCAGGGGGTGAGACCCAGGTCCAGGGTGTTAGAACCAGGTCCAGGGGGTTAGAACCAGGTCCAGGGGGTTAGAACCAGGTCCAGAGTGTTAGAACCAGGTCCAGGGTGTTAGAACCAGGTCCAGAGTGTTAGAACCAGGTCCAGGGTGTTAGAACCAGGTCCAGGGGGTTAGAACCAGGTCCAGGGGGTGAGAACCAGGTCCAGGGGGGTGAGAACCAGGTCCAGGGGGGTGAGAACCAGGTCCAGGGGGTTAGAACCAGGTCCAGAGTGTTAGAACCAGGTCCAGGGTGTTAGAACCAGGTCCAGGGGGTTAGAACCAGGTCCAGGGGGTTAGAACCAGGTCCAGGGGGTGAGAACCAGGTCCAGGGTGTTAGAACCAGGTCCAGGGGGTTAGAACCAGGTCCAGGGGGTTAGAACCAGGTCCAGGGTGTTAGAACCAGGTCCAGGGGGTTAGAACCAGGTCCAGGGTGTTAGAACCAGGTCCAGAGTGTTAGAACCAGGTCCAGGGTGTTAGAACCAGGTCCAGGGTGTTAGAACCAGGTCCAGGGGGTTAGAACCAGGTCCAGGGGGTGAGAACCAGGTCCAGGGGGTAAGAACCAGGTCCAGGGGGGTGAGAACCAGGTCCAGGGGGTTAGAACCAGGTCCAGGGTGTCCTCTGCTGAGAGTTGGCTCTGTGACATGTTGGTTAAGATCCAAACAGTTAAAAACGTTGAAGACTCCTCCGGACATCGGGTCCAAGGTATCATCAGTGCGCAGAGTAAAATCACCAGTTATTCAGTTCTCTCATATTTAGAAGGAACTGTTGCTAAAAGTTCTGAAATAATGTGGTTAACACGTGGTGTGTCTGTGGGCTGCAGGGGTGTGTGTTTGGTGTGTGGTGAATGGGGGGCTAGCTCATATTTCCTCCATGCCTCCATGTGTTCTCCACTGCCTCAGACCGATCAGCCACTAACCTCCTGAACCAGATAAACCATCAGCCTGCTCTCTTCTTACTGATCGATCTGTTGAAACTGGGCTGCGTTGAATTTAGAGACTAAGATAAAAAGCCAAGGTTAATGTTAATTTTAACGGCCAAAGTAACCTTCAAGATGTAGGAAGCACTAAGCCACTTTTACTGTGTGACGAAAACAATGAGGGGAGCTCCCAACGTCTTCTTTAAACCTGATGTGTGCAGCTGGCAAGGTCAAAGTGATTATAGTTTAGTGGTCCAGATTAAACAGTAAAACCGGAATATCTGAGTATAAAATCCACCACAGTTCAGAGGTCTGTCTGCCAGGTGAGGTCTTCCACACACTCCAACACTTCTGACGGACTGAAATGAAGAGCTGAAACAAACACAACAGATTCATCATTCATTCAGCAAAGGGAAGATTCTTGTCTGATTCTGATGGTCAATAGTTTGAGCCTTGAGCGGTCACTGAAACAGAATATTTCCTGTGGGGAATTTTCTGAAATAACCGGAGGCACACATGATGCTCATGGAACTGCAGCAACACAGTTCATGGCCCGCCATCAGGTATGAGTGAATATCATTTTACTTTATGTAAAGGTGGCGCAGTGATCAGCACTCTTGTCTCACAGCGTGACGGTCCTGGGTTCAGATACCACGGCTTCCCTCTGGGTGCTCCGGCTGCCTCCCACGGTCCAAACATGCACATGAGGTTACTGGTGACTCTGACTGGTGGCCAACAGACGACCATGCACGTGCGCTGAGAGCGTGCATGGTCGTCTGTTCCTATGTGGTGGCTGTGCGACAGAATGGACCCGTCCAGGGTGGAGCCCGCCCTCACCCACAGCAGCTGGGATTGGCTCCAGACCTCCAGGACAAAGCAAAAATGAATGAATGAATGAATGAAATGCTTACGTCAGAACATGAAATGCTTTCTTATACAATATGTTAAAATTTTACATTTTAGACACTAACCCAAGCTTTGAGAAGTCAGGGTTGTTGGTGACTTGTTGTATTGACACATTAGCATCAATACATAATGTGACTGAACCACTGAGTGAATAACTAAGACCTTTAACCCACCAGTGGAGCATCACTCTGAAGAGTCAGTGTCACTGCACAGCACCCACAGCTTGATTTAATTCTTTTCATTTCTAAATATTAGGGTGGCCAAGCGTTCATAGCGACGTGGCTTTTTGATGCTTGGATGTCGGCTCTTCCTCAATTCACCAGGACTGGATTGTTCTCCACTAGCAGGGACCGGGAGCTGGTTTAGACCGTGGTGAGAGGGTTAGTTTGACCTGCTGATGATGGGCTGTTGCAGTAGTAAGCAGTTATCGTTTCCAAATCACACAGGATCAGGATGTTCAAGACTCCACTCTACAGTCGCAGAGGCAGTTTGTGTCATTTTATCAAACAGCCAAGGACGAATCAAGAGCACAGTTGATATTCTCAGCATCCTCCAAGTGATCTTCAAAGATAAACTGTAAGAAAGCACATTTTTAAAAGATTATTTAAGGAAAAGACAAATGAGGGAACAGCAGAAGCAGCTCAGAGACCCAGAAGGCCTCAAAGATTTCTGATCTCAGTGTGTCCTCTCCACGCCTCTCAAGTTCACCGCAAAGACAAAGACAAAGACAAGCTCCAACTCTCTGCAGCACACTCATTAAGACAGCTCTCTGCGTGTGTGTGTGTGTGTGTGTGTGTGTGTGTGTGTGTGTGTGTGTGTGTGTGGTAATAACCTGTGAAGCTGCAGTACTAACTCGGTTTCCACTATGCGGCTCTCAGTCTCTGCTGCCTCCAGGAAGAACAGCGACACATTCTTAACGGAAAACTTCTCGAGATGAAAGAAACTGATTTAACGGAAACGGTCACACTTTACTTGAAGCATCCGGTATAACACATTATAAGTAGTTATAAACACTCATAAATGATCACAATGCTTTATAACCCACTATACAGCATCGGGTTAGGGTCGTGTTAGGGTTACGTCGTGATGTTGTAAAGCACTGTGGTCATTTATGAGTGTTTCTAACTATAGTTACACAGTGCTATAATGTACTCATATTGTGTTATACACGGGTGCTTCGAGTAAAGTGTTACCACGGAAACATTTGCAACCTCCTTTGAGATCCCACTTGATTATCTGTCTTCTGTTTACTTTGGTTGTCTTTTAAAAGATTCTGTGTTGAAAATGAAGCGAAGCGTGTCGGGTTGGCGTTTCAGAAGCATTTCAGACGCTGCAGGTTTGATTTGTTTTGAAGGAAAACATGATTTTATTCCAAAGCCTTAAAGCAACACTAAGGAACTTTCAGTTTTCGTTGATTTTGGCGGCGCCAGTGGACAAAGCGGTAGTGTTTTGCCTGACCGAATACTACAGTTCCCATGAGGCCTAGCGCGTGGCGTGGTAACATGCTGCTCCTGGTGGCGTGCTGTCAGATTGAACTCACCTACATTTGTTTCCAGTGGCTGTGTGAAGGACGGATAGCGACGAGGTCATGAATCTAATGGTGGCTAAACAATGTTCTATCATGATGTGACGCACGCCGTAAAGCAGTCCTCACATGTGGAGTGTTTCAGTGAGCAGGGTTCCTACCACCCTCCTCACAGCTGCTCAGTCCAAGTGAAGCAACGCTGACGCCCTCAGGCTGACAGAGGGTCATTCAGCTGCTGTAAGTCGATGTATCATCACAAAAGATATTAAAATGTTTTATTAAGGTTGAAAAGTTCCTTAGTGTCGGTTTAAAGAACGCTGAGTGTTCTGAGAGGGTTTGAGCACTTTTCAAACTGCAGACCCCAGCAGACGCCCCGGGCCAGCCCCGGCCGGCGGCGGTCTGGAGCTGCCACAGACCATCGAGCTGGACTCCGGCGGGTCGCACTCGGCTGCCTGCTCCTCTCTGGCTGGTCTGTGGTCTGATAGGATCGATTGGCCGTTTGGAGCCAGGGGACTCCAAAGAGACAGACATAATTACAAGAAGATAAGGCAATCTACTGCAATTAAGCACTTCTCCCCTGGCAGCAGCGGCCACGGACCATCTCTCATCCTAAGCAAGAAATAAATTACTTCAGCCCGCCCGCCGCCATCGCAGTCGCTGAAATATAGGAACAATTAAAGGGGAATTAATTGTAATTCATGCAACCAATATCAATAAGGGGGCATATTTTCACCGCGCTGAAAAGAACGATTCCACGAAATTAATTTTAAATCGCAGTCTCTCTGATCAACACAATAAATCAGTTTTTTTTTCACAAAGAACTGAAAACAGACGAGCTGAGAGGGTTTGCCAGAAATTCTCTAAGGTTCCAGAGTCTTTATAGGCTTTGTGCCGAGTGTTTCCACGACGATCAGTACGTTTCCAGGCAGTTTCAAACAGGAGGACAGGAAGCTGGAATATAAAGAATATAAAACACACAAGACGGGTCTGAGAGGGGTTTTCTGGGAAAGTGTAACGGTCAGTTCTGTTCTACAGCAGAGGTTGAATCATGTGGCTCCAGGTTGTAAACCGACCCGTTTTTCTTCTGGTCGGCACAAACACACCTGAGAACTGGAACTGATCAGTGATTTCATTATGGGGCTGCAGGGGAAGTTTGCTAACATTAGCATCGATATGTAACGTCCGTTTACATGTCTTCACATACAGTCAGACTTACCATCAGACTACAGCATGCTGAACACATGGCACAATCTGTATCTTTTCTGTTCTTTTTGTATTAAAAGAGAAGTTATCATCATTATTTACATTTCATCATGCTGTCAGGTTGCTGTTCAGCCCGGCTGAGGCCAGATGAGTGTGCATGTGGCCTGTGCACTAAAATCAGTTGACATAGAGACTGGGTCAGAATTAAAAGTGACAGCAATGAGGATCAGAAGCATCCCCACTGATTCATGGAGCAGAATGAGAAGCAGGCTGTGGAATTATCCATCAGCCAACTGCAGCATCATCACTTCTCACATTTGCCTTGTTTATTTCTGAATTTACAATTTCAGCCAATTTCACACCAGATTACCACGATGTCGAGCCTCCACTCTCCTCCCAGTGGACCATTCTGATCACTTCTCCCTGCTCTCTCACACGTTGAAGAGGCAAACTTTGAAGGCAGTTTGTTTCTCCACTCAGAGCTCCCTCGGTTGCTCACTTCTTTATGAGTGTTGAAAACAACGGAGGACTTTTCTGGGGGAATTCTTCAGGAAGCATACGGTCAGCCTGCAGGTAATTAGCTGAGGGATGAAGAGGAGCCGGCGGTCTGGAAGCTGCTGTTGTGCTGTTCAGTGTTGAAAGCGAGAGCCTTCAGGGAGAGAGGCGCTTCGTTCTGCTCCTTCATTTCTGCTCCCGCTCAGAAATCAGGGCTATTCCCCGGTCGCCCCGCTCACTTTTCAAATCCTCCTCCAGCATCAGCAGCATGCGGGTTCCTCTGCTGCTGTGACATTTCTTCAGCGTCACAAAGGAAACGGATACAAAACATGTGCATGTCTTTTCACTGTCTTCTGCAGGAGCTTTGCTCTGCAGCTTGCTGAGTATCAGAACAGAACAGATCGAACCGCAGAGTGACAGTTCCAATCGGATCCTGTGAGGCTCTGCTTTTTAAAGGAACTCATGTGGAGTTTGCATCTTCTTCTTGTTCTCCTCCAGATTTTATTGATTTAATTATTTTAGCATCACTTGACTGAATGTAAATATATTGATTAAAACCTTTTTCCTCTTCTATTCCACTTTTCGTACCATAAAACAGTTTCCTCACTTGTTGTGAAGTGAGTGAACGTCTCAGCGGTTTGACTCTGAAGAGTCCGGGAGTCGGCCCCGCCGGCCCACCACAGCACCGATCCCTGGATCACTTACTGCTGACAGGCCCAACCTGACACCCTGCGTCTGGCCCGGGGAGGCCCCGCGGCGCCCCTCCACCCCGGGGGAGCCAGCGAGGGGCTCTCAGCCGACTGAAGCCTCAAAGTCACTGATGGACCAGGTTCACTGAGCGGGGACAGAGAGGAGCGTCGACCAGTCTGCTGAAACGCCGGAATGACTGACAGACCGGCTCAGCGGCGACAGGCCGGCCTCCAGACCACAGGGCCTCATCGTCTGACTCAACGTCGGGCTGTCGTCTCCAGATCTGCAGGAAAATTGAAACTGTGATCCAGTGTTTCAGTTTCGCTTATGAAAACCTGTTTATCCATATGATCTGTGAACGCTCCCACACACTCACCTGTGGACAACCAGATGTTTGAACCTGGACAAGCTGGGGGGGGGGTCAACTCTGTACACACACACACACACACACACACACACACACACACACACACACACACACACACACACACACACACACAGTTCAGATCTGTTTAGTCTCTCTGTGTGTGAATTAGTGAAACAGAGAGTGGCGGACAGAAGCAGTGGAGAGGAGCAGGTACAGAGGGATGAAGAGAGTGAGCTGCCCAAGTGGAGGAACACACACACACACACACACACACACACACACACACACACACACACACACACACACACAGCAGGACAGTTTAGCCTGCAGCTGAAAGTATTTCTTGGAATAATTCATGAGTGTGTGGTTGGGGATAATGTGACAGAACGCTGGCTGTCTCAGTGTGTCACACTCTCTTATTCCACTGATCCACACTCAGATCTGATTAAGGTCCTCTCAGTAACATCATACTTCCCGGGATCCTGCAGCGAGGAGTGTGTGAGCCGCCGGAGGAGGAGACAGCTGCTGTACTCCACAGGTCGGCTGTGTGCGGGGTTAATGCGATGCTGGGCGGGTGTGATTGGGTTTGTGCGTCGACGGCAGCTGTTTGGAGAGGTTCCCTCTGACCTCTGACTGGATCTGTCTCAGCAGCTGATTAGGATCGATGGGTTATAACGGCTCATTGGGGATGTTGTGTCTGGATGCAGGATCTTCACCAGACCCGTTCAATTACACCACAGCATGTTCCTGTTTCAGAGCAAATCACTTAGGAAAAAGTTTCGGTAACACTTTACTTGAAGCACCCGTATAACACATTATAAGTAGTTATAAACACTCATAAATGATCACAATGCTTTATAACCCACTATACAGCATGGGATTAGGGTTAGGGTTAGGGTTAGGTCCTGATGTTATAAAGCATTGTGATCATTTATGAGTGTTTATAACTATAGTTATACAGTGCTATAATGTACTCATAATGTGTTATACAGAGGTGCTTCAGGTAAAGTGTTACCAAAGTTTCTATTCAATTTAGTTATTTTTACAAAACCTGAAAAAGTTGATATTTACTAAGAAAATCATTTTCAAAGTCCTCCACAATGATACTGATGTGCTCTTTTTACACTGTACAAAGTGTGAATATTCAGGTCACCTTTGACCCTCTGTCTGATATTAAGTCTGTCAGAAACACAGCATGAGGGGCGGAGTCCAGAGTCCAGACCCGAGTGGAGATTCAGAATGCAAGAAACTTTATTCATCCCCATTCAGGGAAACTCAGTTGAGAGCAGTGTGTGGCCGTGAACACAGCTCATGAACATAACTCCAGTGTTTTATTTTGTTTCTAAATGTGAAACTCCTCCTCTAAGATGACTTCTTCTACCAGTGGTTCTCACGGTGAAGATCTGCATCCAAGGAGGTCTTTTTGTTTTTATTCCATTTCTTTAAAGGGACTTAAGGCAAGATTTGTGAAAAACTACACATGCATTTCCAGTTTATTCAATGCTAATGGGCCGTGAAGCATTAAACACCTAAAATAACAGGCCGATCCGCGTATCTGTCTGTTGCCTTATCCAGGCTGTGTGCCAAATAATTTGTTGCTGTTCGGGTCCGAATTTCCCGCGCAATCGTGGGGATGTGACGTAAATTGACGCTGTATGCGCGTTGCCGACAGCTCTGGAACAGGAAGAACATGGCCGCCGTGGACACGGACTAAACACTGCAGGCAGGGTTTCCGCCAGACCTTTTCAGTCCGGGCGCCCCGCCCACACTAAAGTGTGAAGCGCCCGGACAACGGAGAGGAGAAACAAAAACAACTATCCTACGGTCGAACACTGGCAGCTGCGGTAGCTGCAGATGACCCCCCGCCCACCCCCGAGCCGACGGCTCATTACCCACGGCACCACACGACCCCCCCACCCCCCCCCCCCACCCCCCCACCCCAAAAAAAAAAACAAAAAAAAAACACGCTCCCCACATCCAAAACTTTTTCCTGCAGGGATACAAATGGATTCAGCAGCCATCAAACGACCTGCATCCACTCAAAGCCCACAGAAAAGTGCCGCCACCAAGAAAAAAAGACTTTATCAGCGTTATCTGGTGAGTCCATAAAAAAAGAAATGTCTGAAGCCGGTGCGCGCTCCCGTTCCGCCGTCGCTGGTGGCTGCAGTTAGCCACAGCGCCTATCACGGCAGCACTGAGGTACATTTTGTAAAGTTGCCTTAAGTCCCTTTAAACTTGAGCCCAAAATAGTCGATCTTCAAATCAGTGACTCGTAGATCTGCTACGGTCACTGTGCAAACCCACACTGCTGCTGCCATGTTCTGAATGTGGGTCCCTGGTGCTCCCTGTCCTGCCGGTGGTCTGGGTTTGCTCTCTTTGACCTGCACTGTAAAAAAAATTCCGCAGAATTTACGGTAAAATACTGGCAGCTGTGGTTGCCAGAAATTCCCCGTAAAAATTACGGTAACCAAGTAGATGACTAGTGACTGTAAATTTTGCAGTATAAAACTGTTATTTGTTTATGTGGCAAAGCGGGGAATTTAAATATTATATAGGTGTTGCCAGACAACGCCACCTGGGGAATTTCACCCCAGGAAATAAACTAAACTGTTAAAAAAAAAGAAGGCTACACAGGTTCGCCGGATGATAAAAAGGAGTACAGAGGTTCCAGGTGAAAATAATTTATTCTATTCCTCGTTAAGTTCAGTTACATTCGTTCAAGTTATTGTTTCAAACAAAAACCCTTAATTGACAGGAGCGCGCGCATCCTTCCGGTCCAAAGTCCCATGCGTGTTTGGGCTGGCCCACACCAACACGCCACCGTGCGGAGGACACGACACGGAATAACATTTAACATGGCAGCAGCTCCAGGATG
Organism: Salarias fasciatus; assembly: GCF_902148845.1. Lineage (NCBI taxonomy): Eukaryota > Metazoa > Chordata > Actinopteri > Blenniiformes > Blenniidae > Salarias > Salarias fasciatus. The sequence continues at coordinate 21,169,680 of NC_043752.1, read as the reverse complement.
GACAAACACAAGGACAAAGAACAAGGACAAAGACAGCCGTGGTGTGTCTGCGCTGGAAACAGGGCTCGAACAGGGCAGAACCGCTTCCGACTTCCGTTAGCGGGACAAATGCTCAGACCAGCACCGGACCATCGGGACCCATGCGCCCGATCTACAACTGCTGCGGCATGCGCTTGACGCGCTCCCCCCGGAGCCCTCGCGACACTGCTCTCACGAACCACCACTACCAGCCAGCACCAACCCGGAAGTGCAAGAACCAGAGGGCGACACAGACGTGGGAGGGGTTTTTATAGTGCCCCCAGCCAATAGGCTGAGACCAACCACAAACACACCCATCCTGCCACATTTACAATAATCTCCTGTCAAAATTACAGTCTATCTCAGTAATAAACACAACGCTTCAAAAATTAATTGAATTTGTTCATTTCCCAAGCCACTTTGTCCTTTTCAGGGTCATAGGGAGCTGGAGCTAATCCCAGCTACTTCAGGGCCACTGCACAGTTCACCAGTTTGTGGCAGGGCTGACACACATTCACTGGGGGCAATTAACCTGGCATGCATGGTTTTGGACTGCAGGAGGAAGCCAGAACACCCAGAGGGAGCCCACACACACAGGGAGAACATGCAAACTCCACAGAGGACCATAAGACCCTACCAGTATTTGAACCTGTAACCTTCTGGCTGTGAGGCAAGAGCATTAACCACTGCTCCACCGTGTTCTAGGATTTGCTCATGAATTGTATGTGCTCAACTTGTGCTCCAAACAGTCAATCGATAACATTAAATAACAACAGCTGATATTATGTCATTGTGAAATATTGTTTTTCTTTAAATCAGCAATATATGGACCACATGTTGAACATGTTTTTTTCTGTACATCAGTGGTCGTCAATGAGATTTGGCTTCGGGCCACTGTTTGGGCACTTGGAACGCAGGCCGGAGGTGGGGGTATGCGCACGGACTTGACTGGGTGCGTGTACGGTCGCAGGCCCTGTGTGCGTGCGTGCATGCTTGCTTGCGTGCACCCGTTGCAATCCAGTCGTGGGCCGGATTGGGCGGTTTGGCCCACGGGCCGCCATTTGACTATCACTGGTGCATAGCATGATGAATGATTAAGGGTTTTCTCCTGTAAGTTTAAACGTACACATCTGTGGAATCCATGATTTATCCTGAATAATACTGCAGATTATAGACTTATTATCCATTTTTGTCTTCATGATATTTCCTCATAAATTTTATAATTCTTTGAAAAGATCACAGTAAAATTGTCTGTCTTTTATATATGGGAAAATTACAGTTATGCACTGTATCTTGATTTACAGAAATTCAGTGTATTTACGACGGAGATACACAATTTTGGAATTGACGGTGCTTTGCTGTTGCTGTTTGACAGTTTTTTACTGTATTTTTTACAAACTTTTTTTACAGTGTGCTGTTGGCCTGGAGTGATGGAGGCAGAGCTCGGACCTCAGAGTACTGACCTGTGACAGGAAGTGACAATTCATCATTTTAATATAGTTTTTACATCCAGTGAATAATCCACACATTGAGTCCGGAGATCAGAAGAGACTCATGTCAGTTTATTTTCATTGTTTAATTCAGGATGAATGATGCTCTTTGTGTTCAGCTCCTCAGCTGGGTCCTGGACAGACCACCAAACCAGAGGAGGTGCTGGATCCTTTACAGTGAAGTTATCGGAACGTGTAACAGAAATGAAAGGAAGGGTGTGTTCTGTTAATCACGTATAAACTCTGTGGTTTCCGTTATTTGAGGAGACTCTGGAGGGACTATAAAGCTATCTGCTTGTACTCAGAGTAATGTGATTTCATTCTGTGGGAGGCTTGGCCCTGATGGAGGTGTACAGTAATATCCCTGCAGAGGAATGCAGGAGGAGGCTGCTGTTAGCAGCTGACTTCCCGTTTGTGTCATTTTTCCTATGTTTTCATGGTGCAGTGCAGCCTGGTGAGCCCTGTGGATAAAACCTCTGGACAGAAGAGTCCTGCCTCCATGTGAGCCCGTATCCTGTCATGTCGTCTATTTCAAATTCACAAAATATATAGGAGGTGCTACAGCTGGCTGCAACATAAGAGGAGAAAGAAAGAGATGTCTGCTGGAGGATGGAGAGAGAGACAGAGTGAGAGAAGGATCCTGGCCTTCAGCAGATTCTGCCTCTTATTGATCAGCGACACAGCATTGGATGAAACACAGGAGTAATGATGAATTCATATTTACCTGATCACTGCGTCCTCTGAGCTGCTGGACATTATGAACGACATCAGTCATGATGGTGGATGAAGCAGCAGGAAACGGTCCTGGCTCTCTGAAACATTTGTCATTGGTCCAACAGTAAATGTGAGTACATCGTCCCGTTTAAATACAACAAAGAACTTAAAGCTTAAAGCTACTGCTGTTCCTACAGTGTCCACTAGGGGCTGCATGGAGCAGCACACCAGCACTTCTTACAGATGTTTCACCAGTGCTTCTGGATGCGTTTCCTTTTCGCTGTTGAGAAAATTCCATCTGTGGAAGGAGAGATGGTCTAGAAGGGTTCAGGACACCAGCAGCTGCTTCTTGAACCTCTTCACGGTCTCAGAGTCTCAGAGTCTCAGGGTCTCACGGTCTCACGGTCTCAGAGTCTCACGGTCTCAGGGTCTCAGGGTCTCAGAGTCTCACGGTCTCACGGTCTCAGAGTCTCACGGTCTCAGAGTCTCAGGGTCTCAGAGTCTCACGGTCTCAGGGTCTCAGGGTCTCACGGTCTCAGGGTCTCAGGGTCTCAGAGTCTCAGGGTCTCAGGGTCTCAGGGTCTCAGAGTCTCAGGGTCTCAGGGTCTCAGGGTCTCAGAGTCTCAGGGTCTCAGGGTCTCAGAGTCTCAGGGTCTCAGGGTCTCAGAGTCTCAGGGTCTCAGGGTCTCAGAGTCTCAGGGTCTCAGGGTCTCAGAGTCTCAGGGTCTCAGGGTCTCAGGGTCTCAGGGTCTCAGGGTCTCAGGGTCTCAGAGTCTCAGGGTCTCAGGGTCTCAGGGTCTCAGGGTCTCAGGGTCTCAGGGTCTCAGGGTCTCAGAGTCTCAGAGTCTCAGGGTCTCAGGGTCTCAGGGTCTCAGAGTCTCAGGGTCTCAGGGTCTCAGGGTCTCAGAGTCTCAGGGTCTCAGGGTCTCAGGGTCTCAGAGTCTCAGGGTCTCAGGGTCTCAGGGTCTCAGGGTCTCAGGGTCTCAGGGTCTCAGGGTCTCAGAGTCTCAGGGTCTCAGGGTCTCAGGGTCTCAGGGTCTCAGGGTCTCAGGGTCTCAGAGTCTCAGGGTCTCAGGGTCTCAGGGTCTCAGGGTCTCAGAGTCTCAGGGTCTCAGGGTCTCAGAGTCTCAGGGTCTCAGAGTCTCAGGGTCTCAGAGTCTCAGGGTCTCAGGGTCTCACGGTCTCAGAGTCTCAGGGTCTCAGGGTCTCAGGGTCTCAGGGTCTCAGGGTCTCAGGGTCTCAGGGTCTCAGGGTCTCAGAGTCTCAGGGTCTCAGGGTCTCAGGGTCTCACGGTCTCAGAGTCTCAGGGTCTCAGGGTCTCAGGGTCTCAGGGTCTCAGGGTCTCAGGGTCTCAGGGTCTCAGGGTCTCAGGGTCTCAGGGTCTCAGAGTCTCAGGGTCTCAGGGTCTCAGGGTCTCAGGGTCTCAGGGTCTCAGGGTCTCAGAGTCTCAGGGTCTCAGGGTCTCAGGGTCTCAGGGTCTCAGAGTCTCAGGGTCTCAGGGTCTCAGAGTCTCAGGGTCTCAGAGTCTCAGGGTCTCAGAGTCTCAGGGTCTCAGGGTGGGGCCTCTGCAGAAGACAAGGAAGACCCGTTTCTTTATGGACTCACTGAACTGAACTGTGGCTACTGTGGGCCGTAACCATGGCAACACTACAAAAACAGGAACAATACAACAGACGTCAAATCAACAGAACTGCTCCTTCATTCATTCATTCATTCATCGACTGCACATTCAGGCCTCATGTTCTTGTCCCAGCTTTCCCTTGGTGGGCGTGGTGAAATGGGGGTAGGATAAAGCAGCAGTGCTGACAGCATTCGACAGACTGATCGCTCTGCACACATGCTCTGATCATCTGACGGACCCCCCACTGACATTTTCTTCTTGTTCCACCCCGTTATGTCTCAGCTAAGATTCATGTTCAGGTCGTCACCGCCTCGTTATCATGAACGTCACAGAGTCATTTCATTTCATCACTGTTGACAAAAGCCACCCCTCTGGGGTCACGGGTTCAACAAGGACACACTGACGCTCGCAGGGCTTCATGGGCCAAGGCTCAGGAAGACACCATTACTGAGGAAAAGACAGCTGAAGGAATGCCTGATCGAGGCCTGGTGGAAACACAGCTCATCTGTGGCCAGATGACACAAAAGTAGAGCTTCTTAGCACATCCCAGCAGTGTTTTCAGAGACAGTGCAACGCAGCCTTCAAGGAAAAGAACACCCTACCAGCAGCTAAGTATGGAGGAGGAAGCATCATGCTGGAGGACTGCTTTGTGAGGCTGGTGCTGGAGGCCTCGACCATATCACAGGACTCATGAAATCAGATATTTTGGAGTGAGAAGTCTTACCCAATGTAAGGAAACCTGGTCTGAGTCAAAGATCATGGCTCTTCCAGGAAAACAAAGACCCAAAGCACATGATTTAAAATGACCCGCAAAGAATCCTTTTCTCAATCCCACTGAATGTTTTCATCTGGTCCAAAGGGTGTGTCGAATAACTTTTGACCTCCAGTTAAAAGATTGTGATGATAAATTTGGTACATTTCCACTTATTTCTGAAGAAGTTGTACATGATGGTGTGCAGGGCTGTAGAGTAAAGCTCATGGTGTGAGCTGCTGTGATATTCTCAGATGGAACGGGCTGCTGGAGGCTGCTGGAGGCTGATGGAGGCTGCTGGAGGCTGCTGGAGGCTGGTGGAGGCTGCTGGAGGCTGCTGGAGGCTGCTGGAGGCTGATGGAGGCTGCTGGAGGCTGCTGGAGGCTGCTGGAGGCTGCTGGAGGCTGGTGGAGGCTGCTGGAGGCTGGTGGAGGCTGCTGGAGACTGATGGAGGCTGCTGGAGGCTGATGGAGGCTGCTGGAGGCTGCTGGAGGCTGATGGAGGCTGCTGGAGGCTGCTGGAGGCTGCTGGAGGCTGCTGGAGGCTGATGGAGGCTGCTGGAGGCTGATGGAGGCTGATGGAGGCTGCTGGAGGCTGCTGGAGGCTGATGGAGGCTGGTGGAGGCTGCTGGAGGCTGATGGAGGCTGCTGGAGGCTGATGGAGGCTGATGGAGGCTGATGGATGCTGCTGGAGGCTGATGGAGGCTGATGGAGGCTGATGGAGGCTGCTGGAGGCTGCTGGAGGCTGCTGGAGGCTGATGGAGGCTGATGGAGGCTGCTGGAGGCTGCTGGAGGCTGATGGAGGCTGCTGGAGGCTGATGGAGGCTGCTGGAGGCTGATGGAGGCTGATGGAGGCTGATGGAGGCTGATGGAGGCTGATGGAGGCTGCAGGAGACTGATGAATCTCCACTGTAGAACTACTCATCAACTTGTTGATTCCAACATGGTGACCTACTAAATGGATTTTTCCATGAAGTTTCGAGCATGATGAGAACGTGACGAGGCCTCGGTGAGTCTTTCCATCCGTTTCATCAGGCTCTGTGGTGTTTTTCAGCTCTGATTGTCCTTGGGTCATGTCTCTCAGCCTCACAGGGAGATTAGAGCTTTTCTGTCAACACGCTTGTTCGACCTGAATTCCATGCTGACAGCGTTGCAGAGAAGACACTGGTTGTGGGCAGAGCAGCTCTTTGCACAGAGGATCTGAATAATGTGCTTCATCGTCTTCAGGTCGACACTCCTGGAGTCTGACGGTTCACTCAGAGGTCGCGGATCATCACTCCACCTCTCAGCTCATTTCCACCCACCTTCTGAGTCTGGGGGCTCATAGCTCTTCAACACTTCTCAGTGTTTCCCTGGTGTGTTTTTGCACGGTGTATGATGAATATGATCAAAGGAATTGTAAGGCTGTTCTTGAACATAAAACGGTGTAGATGGTGACATTCCTCTTGTTTTTCATTGCTCAGGAAGCTAAACTGTTATCACCCATCAAGAACAAGTTATTTTGCACATTACAAAGCACTCAGAGACAGACAGGAGGCTGAACAGACAGCGCTGCAGCTTGTTTTCATATAAAAATGTCCCAGTTACTGCTCCTATATCTTCCATCACACAGCCAAATGATCCCCTGACTTTAAGCAGCACAGCCACCGAGCGGCGGCATTCCTTCCTCGCAGCTGTTTAATGGACTCGCTGACTGCGCATCGCCACATGTGAGGCCGCTCACAGAACGCTCTGCTCGCTTTATTGGATGAGCAGGCTGTTTGGCATGCAGGATCTGGCAGTCCAAGCTGTTGCTGATCCAGAGCGGCCGTGAGGAGGTGCTGGACGCGCCGGTGTGGACGTTTGACCTTGTTCATGAGGTACATGTCAGTACAAACCAGCTCCATCTGGACCAGCTTCAGAGCTGATGGCCTGCATTCTGTTCCTGGTTTGGTCCTGATCCACACGAAGGGACGGGAAAGTCATCAATCATGTGCTTAATCAATCAGTCCATTTACACGTAAATGACATCAGGAAGTGTGTGTACAAGAAACTGGCAGCTTCGCAGAAGACAACTGACTTCACTCATTGGCGAAGACTTCACCTCTGAGCCCAACTCAGACTCGTCCTGCTCCACACGCTCAGCTCTCTCCTGGAGGTGTCTCTGTGGCAGAGATCCTCATGCACAGCAGGCCATGCTGTGAAAACCCCAAAGAGGACAATCTACCCTTCCTCTTGGAGACACTGCAAAAACACCCAGAGACACTCAAACATGTCCCAGTAGCTTTTTAAGTAAAGGAAATATTCCTCCTCTGACTGACGTGAAAGTTTTCTTTGATGAAGACATAAAAAAATATATCATAACAGGCCTCAGTTAAAAGAAAAGGAGAGGTGGCTCAGTGCTCCAAAATATGTGTCTCAAAAACAGAAATCGTGTCTAAAAATCTTGATGAACAAAAAAGAAAGAAAGAAAGAAAAAAGGTATTCTTCTGGGTTTTTAGTTCTTGGTAAAAAAAAAGAAAAAGTTCAGTTGCACTTTCTTTTTTATTTGGGGTTTATGTAAAAATAAAAATAGAAAGAAAACGAGAGGCAGCATGTTTGTCGGTCTCTTCCTGCAGTCTTTTTCATGATGTATATTTTAAGATCATTAACACCATGAAAAGAAGAGGATTTATCTGCAGTTCATCTGTAAAAGTTAATTTATGTTTCTACATTTTCTGACTGACGCTCAGAGCGGGACGGAGGACAGGATGATGGGAAAGTGCTCTCTGGGACTTCATCTGTAAATTAAACTGGAAAAAAATATGGGGAAAACAAGATTGGTCGTTTGTGTCCGGGGCGGGATGCTATTGGAGGCGGAGCAGCGCACGCGCCTGGGGGAAGTAGTGACGTCACACGCCGATCTGAGGAACTCACCTGTCGGAGGAGCGACACGTGGAGCCGGGGGGATCTGCCCCAGAGGGATTATAACTGTGTTGCGCTACTGGGATCCACTGGATTACTCAGTTACTTCTCCACGGATCTGCCGGGCTGGACAGGGGACGCAGCGGGGACCAGAGGACTGAGGACTGAGGACCAGAGGACTGAGGACCAGAGGACTGAGGACTGAGGACCAGAGGACTGAGGACCAGAGGACTGAGGACTGAGGGTCGATCTCCGGCTGTGAGTAATTAACGCCGCCGGCCACTCAGTCGGTCTCCTGCGGAGACGCGGCTCGAACTTTGGGGAACTTTGGGGGAAGTTTGGTCATTGAGAAGCAGTTTGTGTTTATTCCGGCGGTTTTGGTTGGGGTCGTTGGGAGGAGCGCTCGAGCGTCGAGTGGCTTGTCTCCTGTTGGGGGTTGTGATTAGAATAAGTGCCGTTCTTTGACACAGTGCTGCGGTTCTAGTCAGTCCATTAATCGCCCCTGCTGATTGGTGCTTATCCGTAAAGCGCAGGGGCAGTATCTCTTTGGAAGAGACAGGCTTGGTACAGAGTGGTGGCCCGTGCGGGGAACCGCGCACCTACCGGGCTGGTGCGGGGCTTAAACGGTGCTCGGGGCGCATCTTATGTGCCTGATCCCAGAGCGCTGCTGTATACAGCGCTTTGTGTTTAGGGTTTTTTGTTTTTCCTTTTTACGCACGCGCATCACAAGCGCACATTAGCGAGCAGGAGCAGGTACAGCTCACTCCCTTTTCTCTTCCAAGTAAACAACATAATACACGGGCTGGTGCCTGACACACACTCTCCAGGGGCGTTCCTAAAGCACGGAGGCCGCACAGCGGAGGGCTGCAGCAGGCAGGGGTCGGTCCGGAGTCCCGGTCCGGAGTCCCGGTCCGGAGTCCCGGCCCGGAGTCCCGGCCCGGGAGAGTGTGGAGACGCTGCAGGGAGGGAACAGGTGGTAGGAGAGACGAGCAATGGCGGGAAGAGCTGAAACGGTGTGAAGCCAGAAGCCGTCTGTCCGGGAAGCCCACCAGGTCCTCCACACCTGCCGCTCCCACGACCTCCGGACACCTGCTGATACTGCAGCCACAGTTCCACCTGTGGTTCCCTCCAGCCCACCCCACCCCACCCCACCCCACCCAGCTGTAAGCAGATTCCCCAGGTGGAGTCGAGGAGTTCTGCTGTCGATCTGAACCTTCATGTGGCTGAGTCCAGTCGCAGGGCTCCCCAGTCAGTCAGTCCCCTCCTGGGCGCTCAGCAGTACCTTCTTCATGGTATTACAGTCATCTCAGCGCTGCAGGCGACCCGCCCACGAGAGCGTCCTGTTTTTGGGTTAAAGACAATGTGGCATCTCAATAATGCCTCCCCAAAAGAATGCCATACTGAAAGAGTTGGGACACAAATCATGTGGACAGAAATGAACCAAAAACTAAACTAATTCATTGACATTCATTTAAAGTTAAATACTCATCACAAATCCCAAAAACCTGTCAAATAGAAATGTAACATTGATTAAAAGCAATTAACACTTATTAAGCTGCTTTCACAAAGCAGGTTAAAGGTCAACGACATTGCCTAACCCAGTGAACCCAGCGGTTCTGGGAGGTTGAACACCTCCCTCATCAGAAAGGGTCTGAGCTGTGTGTTTCAGCATTTACAGTATGAGCAGAGGGACATCCTCCCCTTTTACAGTCCCCACATAAAGACACCCCGTCTCCATGGAGACGGAGTCGGACACTGGCCAAACATTCCACCTTGGGAGCCGTTCTAAAAAAGTTGTGTTTTCAGAGCCTCTGAGCACTGCAAAGTACTTACAAGTGTGTGTGTGAGAAAATTTAGCATTTTAGTTTCAGATTTTTATGGCGATGAACCAAATTTTGGTGGCACACACACAAACGCACGCGCGCACACGCACGCACGCACACACACACACACACGCACACACACACAGCTGTGTACTGGCTGCCACAGAGCGGGTCGATGGGACAAAGACGTGTTGTTGGGAGTGTGACGAGGAGCTGGATGCTGGACCATCTGCGGCGGGCCGGGCTCAGCAGGAGGACGGGGAAATGAGGTCAGCCCGGCGTTTGAAGCTGGCAGGCTGCAGGCAGACGAGGCACCATGCCGGGACTGGAAGCTCACATGAAAGGCAATCAACCAAAATAGCCAAATATTGTTATGAGGGTGTGGATGTGTGCTGCTCAGTCTGGGGGCCGGGAAACGGAGCCAGAATGAGTCACTTTGTCTCTGCTGTGGAGGAAACCTGTCGGTGTGATTCCCAGTGTTGGAGTCTGTGAAGGAACAGCAGCTTCACCTCAGCTGACTGCTCACATGACAGCCCGTCGTTTTTATGTTTTCCTTACAGAAAAGTTTCAGCTTACATGGCAACATTCTGAAAACAGCATCTGGTTACACGTCAGTGACAGAAACACTGAGAAGCATGTAGCTTTCATGTTGGTCCTCCAGTGGGTGCTGGTTTTTTTTTTCTGGAATGAATACATTCACTATGCGGAGAACAACACACTCTAAACATTAGCAATGGGAGAACATGGAGAGCAATACACTCCAACGGTCCAGAAGGGGCGGCGACCCTTACAGCCTATTGGTTATTTCACTTGTGAACAATTCACATTAAAGATCTGATCTGGATCTCAGCTGTAAAACAGTCTCACACGTTGAACCATCAAAACATGAAATTAAAATTATAGATCAACTAAGTCTCAGTTCACTTCGTTAACGTTCAGATATTGAACAAAACAAAGTAAATCCAACATCAGACGCTGTGCAGTGACAGCGATCAGTTGGCAGCGAAGCGGAGAGGATTACAAGAGGCTATGCTCGTGCTACTTCAGCACCACGGACAGCGCCATGGATTCATCATTTACCAGCACCTGCTGATGAGCCACCACCACGACGACCAATCGGCCAGTTCAGCACCATGGACAGCGCCAAAGCCTTCTCCAGTAACCTGCTCAGAGCTGGGTCAGATAAACCAGCAGGGTGGAAACGGAGGACAGAAGGTCCATGAATTCAGCGGTGATGGATGACATGCAGTCTTAATAGCCTGAATAATCGAGTCACACATGATTAACGGAGACGGGACAACAAGCAGCATGTGTGACCTGTTGTTAATGTGGTAACCAAGCAGACACGGCGGTCCACATCAGACCGCTATGAAAACCCAAGGGACAGAGAGCCAGCGTGTTCCCTGTGTTGATAATGGAACGAGTTACTGAAGTTGTATTCGTTCACCGGTGGGGAGTTTCACTCCAGTCCAGAAAAAGTGCCAATAAAACTGTATCCAAACCAGCAAAATATCCACTGCAGCCAACACAAAACGTCCACAGTCCATAAAAAACAGTTTGAACATGCTGATCTCCAACGTATTTCTGGACTGTGTACAGTACCGTGGCCTCATGTCTCAGAGCATCAGCTTCCTCTACTGCACCCCCACAGTCCTGCCAGCAGATTCAGGGTTCAGGACCAGAAGTAAGACTGAGCAGAATTTCTGCTGTCTACATGGAGACAGGAACAGAGACTTTCCAGAAACGGTAAATGGACTAAACTTATCTCGCACTGTTCCTCTGAATTAACAGACACCAAAGCACTTTACACTGCACGATCACATTCACCCATTCACACTCACATTCACACACCAGTGGAGGCGGCCGCCATGCAAGGCGCTCAGTCCGTCCACTGGGGACAATTTAGGGTTCAGTGTCTTGCCCAAGGACACTTTGTCATGCAGGCAGGGGGAGACAGGAATCAAACTAACAACCTCCCGATTATAAGACGGCCGCTCTCCCCACTGAACCACAGCCACTTACACTGTTGTTTAGGTTATTTCAGTAAGTTCCACTTTTCTGAACAGTTGGAACAGTGTCATCCAGTCCTGGAGAAAACAGCCCTGTGTTTGAGTATCGGTTTGCTCGTGGTCACCGGTCACTTTGTCAGCAGCGGTTCTGACTGTCTTTGGGAACGAGGAGGGCACTGCATCGTGTCCGGCAGCGTGGCTCCCTGGTCCACCCTCAGAAGGCAGCAGGCGGGGGGAGAGCTGCCGTGGGAATCCACTGAAATGTTCCCAAAACTAACCGGGTGTACGATCACAGCCAGCGCTCATTCACATGCACACAAACCAAAACTGCCAGGGACTTCCACAGCGTAGTAAAACATCTGCAGTCTGCAATTACAATCTGTGTGTGTGTGTGTGTGTGTGTGTGTGTGTGTGTGTGTGTGTGTCTTGCCCTCCGTCTCTTGCTTCCCTCCGGTGTACATGACAGCAACAACGAGGACAAGCTGTTTCCCCCCTGATAAATATTCCCACACAGCAGCTCTGACAGGCTGGCTGCAGCCGCAAGACGGACAAGGTGTGTGTGTGTGTGTGTGTGTGTGTGTGTGTGTGTGAGAAAGACATGAACAGGCTGGCGTCATTTCACTTGGAACAAACTCTTCTTTCCAACCTCTCTCTCTCTCTCTCTCTCTCTCTCTCTCTCTCTCTCTCTCTCTCTCTCTCTCTCTCTCTCTCTCTCTCTCTCTCTCCCCCTCTCTTCGTCATCCTCCTCCTCCTCTGGTGTGCATCCAAACAGAGAACACGCTGAGATATTTTTAGGGTATCAGATGAGGGAGAAGGAGCTTCTCTTTCACCGGACACAGGGGATTATGTTATATTTATTTATTTTTATCACCTTTCATCCCTCTCTTTTTATTCTTCTGCTTTTCTCATAACAGTTCTATTTTTAGTCATCCCTATTATGCATTTCCACAGAGTTACCTGTTCTCGTCCTCCCTAATTGGTGGCATTACTCTTCAACTCGCTAATTCTCCTTCGGGAGTAGATTCCTTCTCTCCAAATGAATCGGTCTCGTTTTTGGGAACTGATGGGGTTCAAGGCTCATGGTGACACATCAGCTGTGGGATTCAAACCTGCTAACTCCTGGTCCGCGTTCTGGTCCCCGTTCTGCCAGAGCGGCTGAATGCAGCAGTGTGAAACAGGAAGGAGCAGAGCTGTCATCAATATGCTGTTTGTCTCTTCATCAGATCAATTATTAAGGACGCTCACCATGAACGTCAGACGCTAGGAAACAGAGGGCTGATTTGAGGACTTTTACAGGAAAAGAATTAAATAGAATTAAACTGAAGGAGGAATGGGACATGACTTAAAATAAAACTCAAATTATTTACAAGTAACTCAGAAAATATTGAGATCAGTAATAATTCTCATTTTCAGAATCCTGCTCAAAGTGAAGACAATGAATCAAACGGGGAGAAAAAAAACTATGAAGCAGTGAGTTATTAATGTAGGACTGTGTTCACATGAGAGTCCAGAGGAAACTCAGCTCTCCAGAAATAATGTTCTTTTTTACAGAAACGGCAGAAATGCTGAAAACAATTAGCAGGCCAGGTTGTCTGTAATGAAACATACACACACACACACACACACACACACACACACACACGCTGCAGAGAACAACACACTCTAAACATTAACACTATAGAACTCAGACATCCATCTGGACAGAACACCAGGTTGGATTGTGGTTACGGTGACTGTCGGCTCCAGGATCTGGACTGGAAGCAGGACTGGGCGTCACCACACTCTGGAGGAACATTGTCCTGCTTGTCCGTCCACAGCTGTGCAGTGTGTGTGCTGCAGCAGTGTTTTGAGCCAGAGTGTTTTCAGTGGCTCTGACCACGGCTGTCTTTATTCTCCTCTTGAAACCGTTCATCAGCGGGGCCTAATGCATGCATTCCTTCACATTCACTCAGCTGTTATTTCAATGTTGTAATTCCATGAAGGTTTCATCTGTGGATGGAGAGCAGTCCTCCAGCGGGTCCTCTTGTCTCTCATGTCTCGCATTATGAAGCAGTCTCTACACATCTCATCGGCTCTGCCCACCTGGGCATCCCAGTCTCAAATAAAGGCAGCAGCAGGAGGAGATTCAATCTCTTCCTGCTGCTAAGATTAAAATCTGTTCGGACAGTAAAAGGCTTCAATCATACCATATTGCACGCCCCAGCTGCCGAACAGGACAAGGGGAAAAGAAAAGAAAAAAAGTTTAACTGTTTAACTCCCGTTTTGACCACTGTCTTAACTCATCCATAAAACTTCCTAAAAACAACGATTTATCATCCATTCAGCTTCTCTCCTCTTAGCTACCTTTGTCAGGGTTCTGTACTCCTGAAAGGATTGGTTCCAGTATCTTTTGACGCCTCCTTGGAGCTTTCTTTTGACAGCGTTCGACTCTTTTTCATCCCGTTTCGCGGCGGCCGTGGTGGGGCTCTGCTGCCCCTGCAGCAGGTGTAGCGATTCGCTCCCACTGCAGGTAACGAGTGGATTTCCTCCACACGCCGCTTCCAATATGCAAGGGAGTGGAGGAAGATTCTAAAAACTGACATTTACAGCTGAAATCCTCATGGTTAACACGCAGCCTGCTATCCACAGCCGTCCTTCACTTCTTCTTCTGAGCAGGACAACCATACAGACTCAGACGGTTAACCAGTCATTAATTCATCAAACTCACACAGAAAATCAGAAAACAGAAAAGCTGCCGTTATTGTGAACATCACCTACATTACCCACAATGCCTTGTGTCCATTTGCACTGCTGCAGCTTTAGTTGTTTAAAGAAAAAAACATTTTTTAATTTAATGTCGTTTTGAATATTTTCCCTTTAAAGAAAGTGATCAAGGTTTAGGTTGCTACTGCTGCAATAGTACGGATTATTCAGTGGGAATACATGCTGTGGCTCTGGAAGAGCAATTGCTGACTGCACAAAAATAAAATAGAATGAACTGTTGAGCTTGGTTTGTGCAGCCAGTGCAGATCGTTGCAGTCCAGGTCCTGATGCGGGCCTCAGACGGGTCCCTCAGCTCCTCACACGGTCAGGACCAGGAGCTGCACTGCTGGTTAAAGGTGAGAATAGCCTGGACTTGTTTGGGCCGCTGTCGGGCCATCTTGCCACAAAAGTGTGTTTTTCATTGAAACTCTGGGTGTTGAGGGGTTAATTAGAAGCAGGAGGAGCAGAGCCAGCGCTCCGGGCAGCCATCGCCCCCGCCGGCGTCACATGACTCCTCTGCTGCTTCTGAAACATGGAGACATGCTTCAGCATTACAGTCCAAAGTGTGGTCTTCTGATTGGCTGACTGCAGACCAACCAGAAGACACGCTTCCACCGCCTTACAGCAGATAAAACTCTTCTGGGGCCAGAAGCCTGAAGACGACAGCTTATTTCAGCTGCTCCTTATATTAGGGTCCATTTATGAAGCTCCAGAACAGAATTTAAAGTCTTCGGCTCTTCATTCTTGCTCTCGTTTTAGCAACTTTGTCTTTATTTATTTAACTGAACTATGTTTAGTGGCTGCAGATTGTTTTTTTTTTTTTTTTGCTTTAGGTTTTTTTTATTTTTAGTCATTTTTATCAGTTTTCAATTATATACTGTACTTTACTGATGTGTGTGTGTGTGTGTGTGTGTGTGTGTGTGTGTGTGTGTGTGTGTGTGTGTGTGTGTGTGTGTGTGTGTGTCAGAAGCCTCACTGTTGTTTTCCCTCTGGACCAGATGCTGACGGTGTGACAGAGCCTCACAGACAGACGGATCCCATCAGCCACAGTAAGACTCTGTTCCTGTTCTGTACTGGAGGTACTAGGGGTACTGGAGGTACTGAAGTTACTGGAGTTACTGGAGGTACTGGAGGTACTGAAGTTACTGGAGGTACTAGGGGTACTGGAGGTACTGAAGTTACTGGAGTTACTGGAGGTACTGGAGGTACTGAAGTTACTGGAGGTACTAGGGGTACTGGAGGTACTGAAGTTACTGGAGTTACTGGAGGTACTGGAGTTACTGGAGGTACTAGGGGTACTGGAGGTACTGAAGTTACTGGAGGTACTAGGGGTACTGGAGGTACTGAAGTTACTGGAGTTACTGGAGGTACTGGAGTTACTGGAGGTACTAGGGGTACTGGAGGTACTGGATTGGTTTTATTTCTGTTAAAGAGGAAATGAAGAGCTGCTAGTTGTTCCTGTGCTCACACGGAGCAGGTCGGTGTTGGATCAGGGTGTTTTGGTCTGCCGGACTGAGATCCGGGTCTGTGGAGCTCTGAGGACTCCAGAACTCATTGTCATGAGAAACCAGTTTGATCTGGTTTGATCTCGATAAGCTGCTGTGTTTCCTGCTGGAAGCCTCCAGGGACGGGCATCCTCAGGTAGACTGTGGAGCTTCACTCTGCTCAGTTGATACTAAGACCAGACCGGAACAGACCTGGGGTGGTCTGCTGCTGGTTCAGACCACCATCATCATGTTGAACGCTGCTGCCTGGGATGATGGGCTCTGAAGTTCTCCCAGTCTGATTTCATAATTTTTCCAAGCCGACCTTCCAGTGGCAGCTTCCTTTTCCCTGGTGAACATTTAGCGTGTCCTCCGCCACGGTTTGCTTTAAAATTGCGATAGAGAAAAGATTACATGTGGGGGAGAATGTAGCTGATACCAGCTGATAGCCTGATGCCTTTAAGAAGGAGCTCACCCAGAACCAGCGGTTCAGGCGTTTATTGATCCATTCTCAGGTCAAACTGCTGTGATTTTGTTAGTGAAGGTCTGTTCTGCTGTACTGAAACCCTGAACGGCTGGAAGGTTTAGAGAAGGCCTCTTTAAGTTCACCTGGAGAGGTTTGATGCAGTTTAAGTTCATCTTAAGATTTCACCTGAAAGTGCCTTGTTGTTGTGAGGAGTCCGTCATACTGCCCGTCTAGAAATATTTCCCAATACAGTCTCAACATAAAGTCCTGTGGAGCCGGCTGGGGACTGACAGCTGATTTACTGCTGCTTCACAAACAACACAGTTCAGCTCAGCTCAGCTTTATTTCTGAAGTCTCAATTACAACACAGTCTTTTCACTTTTACATAGAAAACCCAGCAGATCCACATGAGCAGCATGAAAAACAGGAAAGACTCCCGTTGAACAGGAAGAACCCTGCAGAACCAGGCTCCGAGGAGAACCCTGCAGAACCAGGCTCAGAGGAGAACCCTGCAGAACCAGGCTCAGAGGAGGAGAACCCTGCAGAACCAGGCTCCGAGGAGAACCCTGCAGAACCAGGCTCAGAGGAGAACCCTGCAGAACCAGGCTCAGAGGAGGAGAACCCTGCAGAACCAGACTGAGAGGAGAACCCTGCAGAACCAGGCTGAGAGGAGGAGAACCCTGCAGAACCAGACTCAGAGGAGGAGAACCCTGCAGAACCAGGCTGAGAGGAGGAGAACCCTGCAGAACCAGACTGAGAGGAGGAGAACCCTGCAGAACCAGGCTCAGAGGAGGAGAACCCTGCAGAACCAGGCTGAGAGGAGGAGAACCCTGCAGAACCAGAGTCAGAGGTTGAGAACCCTGCAGAACCAGGCTCAGAGGAGGAGAACCCTGCAGAACCAGGCTCAGAGGAGGAGAACCCTGCAGAACCAGGCTCAGAGGAGGAGAACCCTGCAGAACCAGGCTCAGAGGTTGAGAACCCTGCAGAACCAGGCTCAGAGGAGGAGAACCCTGCAGAACCAGGCTCAGAGGAGGAGAACCCTGCAGAACCAGAGTCAGAGGTTGAGAACCCTGCAGAACCAGGCTGAGAGGAGGAGGCTTTCTGCTATCCTGGTTGGGGTGAGGGGACACAGAGAGGAGGAGACAGGACAGACATACATTTCTTGTCTCGACATACAACTCAGGACTCGCTGTGAGTTCGCCTGTTGGTGGACACTCCTCCCAGTGACGTCCTCCTTGGATCCGTTTTTTAATGTTGATCTTCAGGGACTTTTGGTTGGTGAACAGGTTTCATACATGTGTTCACGATATCACAGAGGTGTAATTCCTTCATGGATCAGGACCAGATGGGAGAGCCGAGGCCAAACCGGCAGTGTTCGAGCTAAATGTCCACTGCTGGAGCGGAGACCGGTGAAGACCCCGGCCGGGTTCGTGGGTCACGCAGCGATGCATGCTGGGCTGATAGTGAGGTTTCTGTTGGGTCACCATGTCTGCCTCCGTCAGCTGTCTTCTCCTCGACCAGCTGAGACAGCTCCATGAATAGAGATGGCCTCACCTCGTCCCGTCGGCTCCGTCCAGCAGGCCGACGGCTGCTTGGCTGTAATTGCTGAAAGTGAGACTGACAACACGGGATGGAGAGAAAGAGGAAGCAGAACCAGCAACAGCTTCTGAATGACTGGAGGGAAAAGTTGTGAAAACTCCGAGAGGAAGTGACTTCATGTGTACTAGCTTGGTGGGACGGAGACAGTGGACAGCAGGAAACGGTGCGGTACTTCCTGTCTGGAGACGGTGGAGACCAGTGTTGGGCAAATTACTTCAAAAAAGGAATTAGTTATAGTTCCTAGTTACTTCTTCAAAAAAGAGACTGAGTAAAAATATCTGAGCGGGTGCTGCCAGTTCGGTTCATGACTTTGTTGTGGACTGCATCTGGAAGCGCTCTGTGCTGCTGATGTGCTGTCAGCAGAATTCTTCCAGCATGGCCGTTCTTCAGTGGAAACATCTTGAGGAATCGTGTTGAAGGACGTGACGAGTGTTGACCAGCGCCTCAACCTCTGTGGTCACACACAGGCTTTCACGTCTCTCTGCTTTTGTTTCATGACACAAGACTCAAGAAAGAAAAGAGAAATATTTTCCACCGGCAAACATTTTCAGTTTTGTCTTAATGTGTTGAAATCATGAAGTATTCAACTCCTGTGTTTTATGAAAAAACATCAAAGTCACACTGTTGTGACTTTTTTTTGACTTATGTTATTTTGCTCTATTTTTGTCTGAGAAAATCAGCAGTGGTGTGAAAGGTTGACATTCCTAGATATTTCATGATTTGTAGCTAAAAACATAAAGCATCAGCTGAATCAATTCCTGCTGTATTTCCTGTTCAGGTCTGTCGTTACTGTTTTATTTGTGGAACAGTGGCGCTCCGCTGGACGTGTGAATTGTCCTTATCAGCACAAAGCAGTTTTTCAACATTTTGCCACATTTTATCACAAGAAGGAGAATCTCGACAAATCAAACAGGCATCAGAGGAGCTGACCACCGCAGAAGCTCCGCGACTCAGCAGCAGTTTCAGAAACTCATAAAAGTCTGTTTAATCCTGTATTCAGAGAAACGTGAAGCAGCCAGATGAAGGGTTAATGCAGCTTACACCTGAGAAAACGGCCATCGGTCAGCGTTCAGCAAATTCTGGGAGAGAATGATTGTGACTCCACAAAAATGAATCATATTCATTCCTGATCCAGTCATTCGGGAGTGGTGCTTCCAACTCGTCCTAAATTCCTGTTATCTCTCATGTTATTGTATCTCAGGCTCTCAGGGACTTTTCTAAACAGCCTCGGCTCCAAACCTCATTAACAGAAACTGCACCCACAACATTTGGTGCTTGTGCAATAACTTGTAAACACATTAAAAATTAAATTTCACCTACAGGCTTTGAAGCCGGATGTGCATTTTAATTCACAGGCCTCCCATTTTCTATTGGCTGTCCCTGGAAAAAAGGCCCTGAAACCCAGATCTGAATATGTTCAATAAAAGCCGGAGTGGAAATGAGTGTGCTGCTGGAACTCAGTGAAGGGAGGACTTCCAGGGCTTTAAGTCTGGCTGGCTGAGGAGTTTCTCAGGATTTCCAGACGACACTGATGTGTTGTGCTGAGACACAGACAGCAGGTTAAACAGGCTGATGACAGAATGATGTGACAGCAGGACAGGAACAAGGCCTGTGGAAAACAGAACCAGTGAAAAACTGATAGGTGGAAATAGATGCCCATTCATGTATTTTTCCTGGAGGTGAGCAACTAATATAAGTGGCCTCAAATAATTCTGACAGTAACGTTTCTTTGTTTTTTAACAATCCATCATGAAGCCTGTTCAGATGGACTCAGAACACCGAGGGTTCAGATGCAGGCGCAACGACCGGCAGCAGCCACTGGGAGGAGCAAGTGACACCATCACATCAGTCACGTCACAGCAGGAGGGAGGAGACAAA
Source organism: Salarias fasciatus (assembly GCF_902148845.1). Taxonomy (NCBI): domain Eukaryota; kingdom Metazoa; phylum Chordata; class Actinopteri; order Blenniiformes; family Blenniidae; genus Salarias; species Salarias fasciatus. Next base: position 21,150,203 of record NC_043752.1, on the reverse strand, counting down.
GACCTGCAGACCCCCATGAGGCCCAGAGTCTCTGTAGACCTGCAGACCCCCATGAGGCCCAGAGTCTCTGTAGACCTGCAGACCCCCATGAGGCCCAGAGTCTCTGTAGACCTGCAGACCCCCATGAGGCCCAGAGTCTCTGTAGACCTCCAGACTGCCATGAGGCCCAGGGTCTCTGTAGACCTCTAGACCGCCATGAGGCCCAGATTCTCTGTAGACCTCCAGACCACCATGGGGCCCAGATTCTCTGTAGACCTCCAGACCACCATGAGGCCCAGGGTCTCTGTAGGGTTTTGAGATGCTGCAGAGGCAACTGAATGCCTCCTTCCACAGGGGACATCCACGCCTGTCACATGTGGCACGAATGAATGAATGAATGGAGGGATGAATGAATGGAGGGATGGAGGGATGAATGAATGGAGGGATGAATGAATGGAGGGATGGAGGGATGAATGAATGTGCTGTGAGAACAAGCGTGATTCATTTCTTGTCTCGGTACTGTATCTAAATGCTGAAATGAGACCGTTTCAGGTGGAAATGCAGAGTGGCTGGTAGATTTCAGAACTCAGACACCACCCTGGTCCACACTTGTGTTTCTGCATCACAGTAACTCTGAAGATGGTTTCTGTGTGCCAGACAGGACGGTCTCTTCTCTGTTCCTGATCTAGTTTGAACCTTCTGGATGGAGAGAGGTGGAAACAAAGACCGGCCCATCCAGAGGATAAATCTCTGCTCAGACTGCAGGGTTTTCACTGAACTCTTGAAGTGAGTCTTTGGTTTGCTGTTTTCAGGTCCATTCAGGTCCTTTAGCTCCTCTTAGTCCTCTTCTGGTCTGCAGACCACATGTTTGACCCCGTTTGCTTCACCTGAAGCCGAGTCCTCATGTTCTTCCCCGCGTCCTCGTCTGGATGTCTTCACTGCGGTCGGCTCTGAGGGGTTTAATACGTCCTCGGTGTGCTCAGGGTAAAGTGCTGAGTCGCCGGCTCATCTTCCTGTTTGTCATTTACTCTGAGATTTCTGTTTGCCTCCAACGTTTGAACAGCAAACTCCATCTCCCTTCAAAGCGGAGCTCCCCTCGCTCATCTGCATGTTTGAGCTTCCTCCCTGCTGAGCGCCGGACCGGCAGCTCCATCGTCGCCTCGCTCTCCCTCCTTGGTCTTTGTAAATTGTGCAGTTAAAGCGATATCAGCGTTTTAATGTTGACACAGTGGGACGGAGCCGGCGGTGGCGGCTCGTGTCCTTCCACAGCAACGCTCGCTTCTGAAAGACAACATCACACTTCTATTCCTCGCTCGTCGCACCGTGCAGCGGCAGGCAGAGGAACCCAGTGGCGGCTCCGAGGGGGGCCATCTGGCTCTGACCGGGAGCAGTGACGCCACTCCATGATGAACTTCATCCACTCATCAGGGCCGCTCCCCACGCTCCCCTCTTCCTTTAGCCTCAGGAACACCAGGGAAGCTGGTTTCTGGCTGCGTTTCGCGGCTCTCAGCCAGTTCTGACTGTTGGTAAGACTGTAGCTCAGAGTGGCTGTGATGCCGGTGCTGCCTCCACGTTCAGTACCACTCAAACGCTCGTCTGGCTCTCCAGGTTCAGACCTGTTCACTGTGGTCTGAACCGGATCCTCTGGGAGACCCGTTTTGGTCCACAGGCCATATGTCTTACACCCCAAAACCTGTAATGTTTATTAATATAATATTTATTGAGAATTTGACTTTATTTATAGGTTGACAACGGAAGCGGACAGATTGAGAAAGTCCTCCATAACCCAACATGTGTGCGCTGCACATCAGACCATTCAGGAGTGGATTAGAGGAGGATGCTCCGCCCCGAGGGGTCCTGGAGGAGACGGCGTCCATCACCATTAGCCTGAGGTCAACGCTGACCTTTCCCCAGACGTTCACCTCCCTAGACCCAGACCGGTCCTCCAGTCAGACCAGGCCAGCTCACAGCCGGTTTACAGCCAGTCAGGCAGGCAATACGATGCTACACAATAACAAAACATGTCAAATGTGGAAATGTACAAAGGTGGAAGCACAGAGAAGAGTCTGCTGTCATGTCGGGGTTAAAGGTGTGCGGCGGCTGCTCACCAGCAGGGGGCATCTGTCAGCCCGCTCCCCTCCGCCCGGGCCACAAAGGCCAGTCACAGAAACTCTCTCCTCACCGAGCAGCTTGAAGATCAGAGAAACGGAGCCCGTCAGGGTTATGGTGCCTTCACCCTCAGATTCTGAAGCTTCAGGAGAACCAACACATCAGAGCAGAACAGCAGGCCTGCTTCTACCAGGACTCTTCATCGTCCTCCGACTCTTAAGGCCTGTTTTTCAGCCTCCTGCTCGACCTGAGCAGAACATCTGGATGAGTAGTGTTGGTCACAGCAGGAAGCTCATTCCTGTGAGGTTTTCACAGAAGGGAATCAGGATCAGTGTTACCAGGGACGGCTGGTCTAAATGAGCTAGCAGGGCTGAGCCCTCCCAGCACAAAAACACAGCTAACACAAAAATGATGAGAAAATTATTTTTTAAATAACTTTCAACAGATTGTTTTAAGTTTAGATAAAACCAAAGGCAGCAGCACCAATCAGTCCAAAGGAAAACAGAATCTCTCTAAATGGGCTGGTTTTTTACAGCCCAGCAGATACATTCATTTCCTTCTTGTCAGTGATTGACAGGTGTCATGTCCCGCCCCCCGTGGTTTACTGAGCGTTTTGAGCGCTGCCACTGACTCTTGACCAACAGCAGCGAGTTAACGCAGCGGGGCTGCTACTGGTGCCAGATTTGGGAAGGAGACAGAAAAAGTCCAGCTATGGCGGCGTCAGCAGGAACCAGGTGGATGATTTGGACCGATTGATGCTCTTGCCTCGCTGTCTATCGAGACGGACTTCATCCAAAAATGACCAGACTTCAGCGACATGGTGATTAACCTGTTTGCATCCCAGAAAGGCGTCGATGTGAGCTTCTTTTCAGATAAGGTCGGCCCACGTCGACCTGTTGAAGGACGTGACGCCTGGTTTTAGCTGAGGTCAGCTGCTGGACTGAAGACGTGTCTGGCTACATGTCACCAAGCAGCTGCAGCAGGCTGTCTGTGGGCTGTCTGAAGCTGGCTGGAGCACGTCTGTAGCGCATAAGTGGGTGTGTGTGTGTGTGTGTGTGTGTACAGAGCGAGAGAGTGTTGATGTAGAGCACTGAAACAGTACAGTGTACCTGTAACTGATGTAACTGTATCACAGGTGATGTTGCTTCAGCAGCTCTGCTAACTATTTAATCAGTATTATGCTAGCACTTGTAGCCCCCCAACAAATTTCACCACCAGCCGCCACTGAGTGTTACTGTTTACTGTAAATTCAACAGTAACAAAGTTTTTATTTCTGCCTACAAAAAAAAAAAAAAAAAAAAAACAGTTTAGAGTGAAACTCCTTCTGAATTATGGGACACACACCCCATTGAAAGAGGAATGAGTCAACTGAAGTAACATCTGATGTGAAAGAAGACGGTGAAACAGTGAACCTGAACATCCTCGGAGATGTTTCAGTTCAGGGATCCAGCTGGAACCAGCAGTTACCCTCTGAGCAAACAGCGGTCCAACGCACGTCTGCAAGTCCAGAACAAATCCTGTTTACACAGTGGAGCCGCCAGCCTTACTCTGAAGAGATCCCCGAGACTTCCATCAGGACCGGGATCACAGCGTACGGCTCGGAGCGGCATCCTTCCCTCTGCCGGCGTCACAGACCTGCCTGAGCAACACAACAGCTGAACAACAACAATACAGACCAGCAGGCACAGCTGCAACAACAGACCACACAGGAGCAGTTTGACATGATGACAATAGAGAAAAGGTTCAGGGAGGATCCTTTAAAGTCCTGCCTGGGCTCCATGTTGCTCTGAACCGGTTCCTCTCTGTCTGCAGTTCCGTGTTTCCAGAACAGTCCCTGATTGTGTTGTGGTCGGAAACCGTCCGGCGGTTGTGACCCAGTACCAGCTGCTGGGGGTGAGGCTACTCCGAGCCAGGCTGTCGGCTGGAGGCGGTCTGCCGGACTGGGTGTGTTTGGAGCAGTTTGCTTTTCTCTCTTGCTGAGGCCTCCCTCCACCTGCTCCGCCCTCCATGAGGACACGATCAGAAGCAGGCTCTCATGAAGGAAGTCACTGGCGTACAGAGGGGAGGAGGTGCACACAGCACACACATCAAACACATACACACTAACACACACACCTGATGGGGAAGCAGAGCTGACAGGTTGATATTCACACCTCAGGAATTGAGGAAAACCTTCCATCATTCACACCAGGTGTGACGGTGCAGAACTGTCCCTCTTCCACTGACGTAGAGCCGACCGGGCGGCGGCGGCGGCGGCGGGAGAACACACTGCTGGCTGGAGCAGTTCTGCCTGCGAGGTAGTGTGTAGCATCGACCTGCACACTGCACTGTGTTCACGCACACACCAGCAAGACATGGAGCCGTGAAGCTCTTTAGCATGTAGCATGTAGCATGTAGCGTGACTCGGAGTTGCATGCTGAGCAGTTAAACTCCTGATCGTTGTCACTCCAAATGTCTCTTCTGGTTAAGCTGCTGGTTAACTTTCTAGTGTTGTCCAGCCGTCCTCCTCCTCTTGATATTTTGACAGAAGATAATTTACAGTCTTGCTTTTGCCCTTCTCATCAATATTAAAAAATCTACAAACCGCAGTCATTCCTCATATGTGATATATATAGCTTATCAATATATATATGTAACTTGTCAATATGTTGTAAAAACTTATCTGGAAGTTTTAGAAGCTTCAGGGAGTTCATGGTAGCTGAGTCTGAACACTCGGTGTAGGGAAATGCTCAACGCCAGATGCTAAATGCTAAATGCTAACCGCCAGAGAACTGCAGGACCAGAGAGCTTCCCATTTCAGCAGACTTCAGAATGTGACAGAGTGGCTGAAGACTGAGATTAAAGGCATCAATAGATCTCAGTGCTCAGGACATATTTCAGGGACACACTTTAAAATAGTTTGTGCTGAACTTTTCTTTTGTTTCACCACTTTGTGATTAAGTCAAATGTGTATTTCCTCCAAAATGAAATGCCACAATACAGATGATATAAACCTCTAAACGCTCGTTATACAGCTCATCTGGCAGATGAATGAGTTTCCACTGAGCAGGGAGATGACCTGGACAGAACACCACGAGCTGACGCTGGTTCCTCAGGAGGAGCTTCATGTCACAGACAGGGAGGAACAGCATTTTGCAGGTTGATAAAATTTCGGCTTGTTTTCTCAATATGTGGCTTGCTTTAAAGGAGCACAGCGCAGTTTGCTAGTTTTATGCGAAACAGCGCCCCCTGCAGGCCTTAGGCATAACTGTAGCTTAGTGAAAAGCTTGTGTCTGTGGCTTGTGCCCATGTACGTGCACACAAGAGGGGAACTCCTTCCTCGCTCTTTTAGCAGCGCTCTGTGCTGGAGCTGTGGCAGTGCTAGAAGCCGGTCTTTTCTTACTTTCTGGAAGCTCCATCCTCAGTGCTGCTCAGTTGTTGCTGCTAAGCGTCTGGCGGAGTAATGGCGGACAAAACGAAACTTAAGGATTACCAGGCCAGCGGGAGGCGCGTTACGTCAGGCTCAGAGCGATTCGTACCCGAATCACTCATATCGCTGTGCCTTCAGTGCCCTGCACAGGACAATAGGAGCGACTGCGATCTTGCAAAAATAGCTCTTGCTGCCCATCAGGCAAAGGTGAAAACATGTGTGGGTGTGAATAGTTGATAATTTAATATTTAAAACTGTGCTGTGCCCCTTTAAGAAGCTATTGACACCCATTTCCAAACCCCCGATGCGCCACTCAGCAAGATAAATGAGCCATGTTGTCCATATAACACCGTGAGCCGCCCTGCTCTGTTCGGATTGGCTGGAATTCACCACATTCACTGATTTGATTGGTCAGTTTCTGTGTGGTGTGCGTGGGCGTGCCTGTGGGTCAGCCAGAGAGAACAGTTTTTAATCAACAGTGTAACTGCAGTACGTTGGATTGAGGTGTTTGGTTGCTCATGTTTCATGTTAGTATTGGAGCCAGTTTCACTGCCGGCCCTCTTTCTTTATTCGCTGCAGCTCTGTGCTCATGATGTGTTCTTTATTACGCAAATAAGAATATTACGGTTTTAACATCAGTTTCTACAGCGTTTGAGGATTGAGCTGCTTTCTACTGAGTTGGGCGGGTTTCACGTCATGTCTGGGCTGGAAACAGCGAGGCTGATCTGGCAGCCCTGGCTGATGTCCGGACTCCAGCAGCCCCGGCTAGCTGTCCCGCCTTACAAACACTGAAACCACAGAGAGCACTGGGCGGGAGGGATGGCTTCCAGACACAGCGCGAATAAAGTGCAGGTCGCGGCGTTGGCAGATCTCTGGTGACGCGCCGGACCGAGCGGTGGTCGCTCAGGTGTCACGCCGGTGATGAATCTGCCTGTAAATGTCACTTCACGGCGGCGGAGGCCGTAAACAGAGCTGACCTGAGCGCCGCCGAGAGGACAGCGATCCCGACTGCCGACTGCTGCCGGAGTGTTGTGACAGTGCTGTCGCCACATGGCATTTATTGGCGGGGTGTTTTGTCTCCCTGAGTGAACTTTAAGTCTCAGACATAAATCATGTGTTGTTGGCGGTGATGGGCGGCGTCGGCGCGGCTCTGAGCGCGTCACGCCACATCAGCTTTCCTTCCTCTGACATCGCTTAATGCCAGCCGGTCCGGACATTATTCATATTCCTCCATCAGCAGAGACCTGCAGGTGGAAACGGCATGAAGCTTTCACACTGGAGGACGTTATTCACCTCATGTTCACATTTCAGTCCATTTCCAAAAGAAAATGACAATTGCATTTAAACATCAACCTAAAAACTCTTATTTTGTAATATTGTGCCTGAAAGTTTTTTCTTTCAATATGTCTCACTTTTATTTGAACTAGTTTTTTTAATATTTTTCCGAACTTGCAGGTTAACTTAACTCTCACATTTTGAGCAAATGTTTTAATTAGAATATCCCCACTTTTCTCTTTTAGTGTAGTTTTACATAAAATATGTTCATGAATCTGATCAAGTTGTTGAATCAGTGTGACTTTATTAACTTTTGGATCTGAAGACAGATTCAGCATGAAAGCAGCTCAAACCCCCGACATCAGACCCTCTCAGGTTTCAGGGAAAAGAAAACCATCAACAACTGTAAATCCTACTCCTGTTCCTCGCTTTGTCTCCCTGGTGCTTCATTCATGTGAATCGTACTGTTTCCATGCGTAGCTGAGAGAAGTGTGCTTGTGACGGTAAGGTTTGATGGAAACGTTGTTTTCCCACCCGTCGTGCACGTGGCCCTGGATTTAAAGTGTGAAGCATCCTGCAGTGTGTGGCTGCTCTGAGGACACACACTCAGCTTTACAGACAACACGTGGACACACCGGGAGGTTGGAGACATTCCCCGGAGGACACATCCCTCTGATTCCACACGCCTCTCTGCCCTGCTGGATCAATGTGGCTCCATTAGCTTCCATCCAGTCAGACCTGCTCACAGGTTTGAATGCTAAACGCTGAGAGTACCCTTCTCAAACCACGATTAGAGCGCCTGTCAGAGGTCCTCCACCAGACAGAGGTGTCCTGCGGGAGGGTTGAAGGGATAAACCTGGAGTGAGGACGACGTGACGGTGACCAGCAGCTTTAAAGAGTATTTCTGTTTTTCCAGGCTGTCAGATGAAGGGCCGATGGGTCGATCTGTCAGAGCCAGAGCAGGAGGGAAATGTCCGTGCTGAAATATTCATAAAGGCATTGATACCCAGAACATGTCGATGCGTCTAGTTGCTGAATGGCTGTCAGTGATCAGTAAACACAAAGAAAACGCTTCAGCTTGGTGAAACCACATCTGTCCGGTAAACATGCGGCAGGTGTCCTGAGATCACCCGTTTCCTGAAACCAGTGGGAGAGAGGCTCCGTGGCCGATCAGGATCAGGTCTGGTCACTGGTCAGACTCTTGGAGGTTTTCTAGGTAGCGGTCATTGGGTTGGTGGGTTCAGGTGAAGTCGGGCGGTATTTGGACTTGAAGACGGCTCCGGACTGGAAATGAGTGTTCTTGTCATTGGTAAGTGGAGCCGGCTCTAACAGGATGCCATCAGCAGCCCGAGATCCAGAGATCAGATCCACACCAGGACTAATGGAACCTGATGTCCATGACAGGCAGAGGTCCTCCTTCAAAGACAGACTACTGAGGAGCTCCTGTTAATGTGTGTGTGGCTCCAGGTGCTCCCTCACTCATTCATCAGTCCAGGAGTCATCCTGTGAAGGTGACTGCTGGAAGCCCGGAGGCAGAGACTCTCTTTAATGCTGATATTCTTCTATAAAGGGAGAAAAGATGTCCTTTAAATTACCGGTCAATAAGTCAGGAGGAAGGCAGCTTCTCATTCCAGCTCCCGACCAAACACTGCGCTGCCATTAATGTCATTTTCAACCGATAATTACTCCTTTTACTACGTTAACACCACTTTATGACATGTAAGAGGACTGCTGAGCAGATGGGAGCTGACACACACACACACACACACACACACACACACACACACACACACACACAGAGTTTAGGAGCTCACCTGCTGCTGTGTTTCTGCTTCGTTCACCAGTTTTACAGTTTTGTGGTCATGTGATAGCTGACGAGCAGAGTGTCTCATCCTGGTTCAATCCTGGCGTCCGTCGTCTCCTGAGGGTTTTAGCTGCATGGTCTGGGCGGTCCTCGGGGGGGGGGGCGCTGCTGCTCAGCTGGTAGTCATCTTCAGGGATGGATTGATGGAGGAGACAGCAGATCTGAGCTGTGCTGCAGACGTCTTCAGCTGTGATTCACCTGCAGCTGAGAGGCCCGGGGGGTCTGCTTCCCTGCAGCCCGAAGTCCAGAGAGAGTCTCTCAGTCTCTGCAGGTCCAGTAGACCAGACTGTGCAGGTTCAGCCCAAAGGCAGCCCAGCAATCAGAGCAGGGGTTCCAAACATACGGCCTGTGAGTCCAAACCGGCCCAGACCGGCCCTCCAGAGACCAGGGCCCAGACCGGCCCTCCAGAGACCAGGGCCCAGACCGGCCCTCCAGAGACCAGGGCCCAGACCGGCCCTCCAGAGACCAGGGCCCAGACCGGCCCTCCAGAGACCAGGGCCCAGACCAGCCCTCCAGAGACCCACCAGAGGGCCCAGACCGGCCCTCCAGAGACCAGGGCCCAGACCGGCCCTCCAGAGACCAGGGCCCAGACCGGCCCTCCAGAGACCCACCAGAGGGCCCAGACCGGCCCTCCAGAGACCAGGGCCCAGACCGGCCCTCCAGAGACCAGGGCCCAGACCGGCCCTCCAGAGACCAGGGCCCAGACCGGCCCTCCAGAGACCCGCCATTGAGCAAAAAAGCAGTCCAGACATAATCTTCAATATAATGTGCTTTGCTTTTGTTTCATATTCACTGGACTTGAAATTCTGTCAGGAGGGAAATGGAAAACATGTCTTCGACTGGTGTTTTCTTCACTGCTGTCACTTTCTTTTTAATAAAATTATTCAGTGATAAATAACTAAACCTTTTCTAGGAGATGGTTTCATTTTATGAATGCTGCGGCCCTAGGACCACACACACACACACACACACACACACACACACACACACACACCCTCCAGACCTATCAAGTTCTAATTAATGGTGGGGGCAATTGTGTTTTATGATAAGACGTAATGGGGCCCTAATTAGTGTGAAATGGGGCCCAGTGGTGTGATTTACAGGCAGTTAGAATGAAGGCTGAGCGATGATTTAGGAGCTGGTGTGTTACCGAGCGTTCACACTGCGGAACATGTGGAATTCTCAACCTTCATTACAACTGAACACGGCCAGCTGACAGCAGGAGGTCACAGGACGCCTGGTGTTTCCTCAAAAACTGGCCTGCTGAAGACTCACATGTAGGGCTGAACGATATGGGCAAAATTTCATATCTGGATATCCATCCTGTGTGTGTGTGTGTGAGCTGTGAGCGTGTGCAAATCAGCTGTTTTCCACTGCTTCGTACTTTTTAAAGTGACTCCAAGTTTGACAGTTAAAGAATCTTTGTTCAGTGTTTGATGAAGTATCCTGATATAATCACCTGAACAGCTCCTCAGAAGTGAAGCTGAATCCCAGACAGAAGCAAAGGTCACTGGTCTGTGTGAAGACAGGGCAGATGAAGCTGCTTGAACACAGTCCGTCCTCCTGTCTGCAGTGGACTCTGCAGGTTTAACGCCAACGTCCACGTCGAAGAGGAAACCATTTGAACAGAGCAGGATTTGTTGGTTGTGGGGGCCACTGCAAAGAGACGCAGCAGCTGTCAGAGATGCAGACACGTATTTTCAAGTAAACAGACCAAAAGTCAGTAATTTCCATCAGCTGTGAGAGAGAGAGAGAGAGAGAGAGAGAGAGAGAGAGTCTGACATCTGACATGTGGATCTGCTGTTTCACCACGTTTGAAGTGTACAGGCGGAGTGTGAGCAGAGTGTGTGAGATGATGAGAAGGATGTTTGGAAGGGCTGGCTTGAGCTGGAGGAAAGGTTTTCACATGAAAAAAGTTCAGACGACGAGAACATCACCAAGAAAAAGACTGAGAGAGCTGGTACTGTAATTGGACTTTACTCCTTTCTTCTGTGTGTGTGTGTGTGTGTGTGTGTGTGTGTGTGTGTGTGTGTGTGTTCTCTTCCCTCCGGCATCTCCCTGACTTTTAAACTACCTTGAATGGAATTATGTCTCCAGCTTGAGAGCTCATAAAGCAGCAGATTGTGGAGCAGCTCTGTAGACCCTATTTACCAAACCTCCTCTGACATGAGCTGAATTAAAAACACACACACACACACACACACACACACACACACACACACACACACACACACACACACACACACACACACAAACACACACTCTAAAGCAAATCAAAGAAAGAGGAATGGGACTGTGGAAGCCTTTCCACCCATGTTTTACTTTTTTCTGTTTTTAATAAAATATGATTTTACTTTTGATGGATGACTTTTGCTGCTTTTTAATGTCTTCCCATTTCGATCTGGACGGATTATTCTTATCTGGAAAAAAAATGTATATATGTAATGTATTCTCTCTGTGAGGAACTTGGCTTTCTTTATTGTGGCGATATTGGGTCAACATGTGAGAACCTGTGGCGGTATTCTGGACTGATCAATCAATCAATCAATGCATTTTTGTATAGCCCAGTATCACAACAACAGCTGCCTCAGAGGCTTCAAGATGTTACATTGGTTGGTAAAAATAAAAACAGTGAATAAGCATAATGTTAATATGTCAAATTCACAGTAACGAGACAAAACGAAGCAACCGCCGCCTTAGACCCTCACATCCGGCAAGAAAAAACTCCAGAAACCCAGTGGGGAAAGAAGAAATCTTGGGGAGAACCACAGGGCGCACCACCGGCCCGTCTCGCCCGCCCCGTCGGGGAGGTGGCGCCTGAGCGCGTGCGATAGGACCCGAAAGATGGTGAACTATGCCGGGGCAGGGCGAATCCAGAGGAAGCTCTGGTGGAGGCCCGCAGCGGTCCTGACGTGCAAATCGGTCGTCTGACCTGGGTATAGGGGCGAAAGACTAATCGAAACATCAGGCTGACGTGGAGCTGTGCTGGACTCTGTCGTTTCCTCGGGCCTTAACTGATCTGACCAGTGACCACATGTTCAACATGTCCTCATCTGTCCGCTGGTTGTCTTGATGCTTCCTCTCATCCGTCACCCTCCAACAACACAACATTTCTTGATGCTGTAGAGACCAGTTGTGCCTCTTCATTTAAGACGAAGAAGGAAGAACGTCTGAGTTTAAATGAATCGACACTCAGGACACATTATTGATCATCAGAAACCCGTCAGGCCGTGGAGTCTCGCCCGTTTACGTCTCTAATCTTCTGATTACTCCAGAAGAAAAATTAAGAGGAATCCTTTGAAAGTTTCTAACTTAAATTAATATAATGACTACTGTACCTATGTGTGATATGAAAACTGCAGAAAGCCTCCAAAACAAGATTTATTTGAGTTGTAGTTTTATTTATAAATGTTAAAAATGTTGGCTGGATTTGTTTTGGTGCAGTGATTTAAAAGATAACTTACAAAATGTTATGGTGATAATAGATCAAATATCCTCTTACACTGTTGTCAGGTTATTATATGATGGTCTTCACTTGATGTTATCAACAGGTATTATGTTATCAGTCCGTATTACACCATTTAAAAAATGAACGTTCAATGTTTCACTGCACCAGTATTTACTTTTTGATCATTAGAAATGTATGTACATTTTAGAAATATCCATGTTTGCATGTAATTTTTTTCTCCCTCTTTTGTGAAGCTCTTTGGTTGCATTGTATTGTCTTAAAAAACAAAACTCATAATGAGGAATTTATTCATCAGGCTTTTTTATTCCTCAGCCCTGTAGTAAAGAATGAACTCAGTTCTTCTCTATTGGACGATGGTTCTGGAGCTGTCTAACACGTGTCCTCCTCCCTCCAGAGAGGTGACCGAGTGGGCAGGAGGAGTATCTCCGGGGCGAGGGGGGACGCAGCATCTGACAAAATCAGAAGAAAGTGTTGAGTTGTTAAAGGTTTGGTGGTTTCAGCCTGTAAGCCCGGAGCAGCAGGGCACTCTGTGATTTAATATGAGGAGCAAAATGATCTTTAATTAGCGGATGTGGGACGGAGCGAAGCCTTCTGCTGACAGCGCGGGGCAGCGCTGAGCGCCTCCTAATTGGGGATTACTGCATGTGCTGTCTGCGATCGGTGGCGTGCTGATAATGTGCTGTAATTGGAAGGAAATCTGTCGCAGAAGAGCGAGGCCACAATCCTCCGTGGCTCACACTTTGGAGATAGATTCATTAAGACCAGCTCCGATCGTCTAATTGTGAGTTTCCAGTCAGCCGTTGAGCGGAGCGGCTAATCGGCGCTGCAGCGTGGCTCCCTCCCTGGACCGGGGCTCGGGTTGTGTTTCCAGAGGACGGCTTACATTGGAAAGAGAACGTGATGAATGAACCTAAGAGTGTTGGTTTTTCCAGACCTGTGTGCTCTCGGACTGATCTGGTCGGACTGGTGGCGCTGTAAACACGCCACAGTCTGACCTGCAGGACACAGAACGGTTATAAGCATGACGACTGTTTCACAATGACCTCCTGGTGTCATCTCTGCTTTCCAGACGGTCTTCTCTGCTGTATTCATGTATTCTTCCTCATCAGTCAGTAGCTATGTGGCAGCAGTAAAGGTTCTCTGACGGTGTGAAATCACTTCCTCCAGGTCCATGTCCATTGTTCAGTCCAGGTACCGTCCTCCTCAACATCCCAGGTAGAAATGATGCTTCACCTGCTTTTACACTGTTTGTAACCAAGCGTACGCGGCCATGTGGGGCAATCCGCATGGAATTTAATCTAAAACACCTTTTTGATTGGATCAATCCACCCACAGTCCAGGACGGGACACGTAAACAAGATCAGACCGGATCAGGAAAACAGAACGTCTCTGCGTAATCATCCCTCCACCAACTCTGAACAACTCTCTGGCATTTATCTGTGATTTCACACACCTTGTACGAGTACTGTCCTCCAGCACGGCGAGAACTCTGCCAGCATCCGCGAGCAATGAAGCATCCTTTCAATGATAAATGGCTCATCATATAACCCGGCACCATGAAGCATGGCGGTCCAATGCTGCGGTGGTCTGCAGACCTTGGTGCAGCGAGTTCTTCAGTGTGAAAGGGGTATCAGGACCAGAACCAGGACCAGAACCAGGAGCAGAGATTCTGCCATCGATGCAACGATGGAGCATTTTCAAAAACGCTGGTTCCTCTGAGCTCGGTTGTCGTCTAAACAGGAACCAAAAACACACAAAGTTTTTGCGTTTTCTCTTGAAAACGTGGCGGTGTCGTCGTGGCCTGGAGCTCAGGGTCCTGTGGAGAACACCTGGCAGCCATCCTGGGTCTGTTGGAAGCCCTCGGGTTCAGGCTCTCTCAGACCAGCTGACATCCAGTATGATGGTTCAACCCTGTGAACCGAGGTCTGGTCTGAGCCTTCACTTACAGAGTTACATTCAAACCACAGCTGCTTTCTCACACTGCGGACCGCTCGTCTACCGTGTCTCAGCTGTTAATTGACTTCTGGATCATTATTTAGTTAATTATACCTCCAGACACATTGCTAATAAACACTGACATGAATTATTCAGACCATATGGGCTGAGTGGCACAAGATGAAGCTTTACAATTAGAAAACAGAGACGGAGGAGGACGGAGGAAGAATTAAAAACCTTGGATTTATGTCTCCCCCTGCCAGCCGAAGTTTCTGCTTGAAAAGAGGAAAGTGAGTCCAACAGAGGCTGTAATGTTTGATGGGAAGCAGAGCCAGGCAGCAGACAAGACATGGAGAATTCAACCCAGATTCACTCATTACTGAGTTAAAAGACATTTTCTCCAGGTGGTCATCGTTGTTCAGACGGACAGTTAGTCGTCATCGAAGTCTTCATTGGAGGCTTTTTTTACTGGCGTTCCTTACAACAGAAACAAAAAACATTCTGTGTTATGATGCCGCTCACAGGCTCAGGTGAGAGCAAGAGGAAGAAGGTTGGTTACATCCAGAGTTCAGAATGGAGAGCGAGTCCTGAGAGCTGGGAGTGATCTCCAGAGGCAGGGAGCCAGGCCTGAGTGGAAACGGCTAACACAGAAAACCCTAACCCTTAGCGAGGTACAAATGGCTGCGAACCAACGTGAAGCTGACTGTTGATATGCAGCACCGCACTGAACACTGGACCCCAGGTGAATCCAGTTCGGTGCTGACCTGGACCCACACTCCCACAAACAGCTCCGCCCACCGGAGAAAAACAACAGAAAGACACTACAGCGCCCCGAACGGGACGCATCTGTGTAGCACGGCACATTCTGAGGCGGAAATAGAGGCCTGTCAAAAGCTTCCAGATCTTAAATTATACCTACAAATAGGTTAAAAGTCTCACTGGGTGTTTTCAAAACTCTCCAACAATCCTGCCGTCTCGTGGTTCGGACATCCTCTCACACAATGTGCTTGATGAGCGAATGAATGAAGAAAGGAACAAACGCAGTTTTTACTTTGAACATGTGAAAACTAAGCAAACATATTGAGCCAGTCTATCCAAGTCATTTCTGATGCACCTTTTTAAATCAGCAGAAGAATCTGGACATGGTCAAACATGGCAGTAAAAAAACCTTCATGATCTGCTGTTTAGAAATCTGTTCAACTTCTTTGTAAAAAGCCAGAGGACGGAGTGTGCCAGAAGTGTGTTCAAGTTTCATTTAGAGTGACTGACCATCATCAGCAGTTTGTTAACGCAGTGAAAAGCACATCTTAAATCTCCCAGGCCTCATTTATCATCGGTCTAGCTCTCAGAACATTTCCTCCAAAGTCTGGACTTCACCAACTCGTCCTTCTGCTCGGGATAAATGTAGAAGCAGAGCAGGACTCTGATCATCCAGTGGTGGAATAGTGAAACTCCCAGTGGAAAACATGAGGCGTGTGAACGGCCCAGCTGGTTCTGTTGGGAGTGTGTCTCCAGATATTCATACAGTATATGCATGGGGGAAGGTTGAGTGTTAATTTGTCCTCCTCCAGTGGCAGTAACATTTCATTCATGCTGTCTTCACTAAAAGCTGTTTTTAAATCTCTCCTCTGAGCCAACAGAATGAACTGCCATTGCCTTATTCCAGGCAGCATTTCTTTTTTTGTCTGTTTTCTCAACATTCAATGTACTTTCTGGTTTTCAACCATGGTGACGAGCACCTGCAGCCAGTTTGAGGAAAGTTTTTCACTCTTTGACATGATGAAGAAAGACTAAAAACAAACAGAAGAAATATGGGAGATGATCTGAGCTTGAAGAACAAGAGAACTCTTCCAGCATTACAAACAGGTTAGAGTCAGAAACAGTGATGAAGAGCTCATACATACAGATGTATAAACCCCACCCAACACTTTAGTCTAATCAGTTCAGTCAAACTCCTTCATGCCCAAAATGTCCTTTTGACAGAGGCTACTGAATGAATGGTGTATTGCGTTTCATGTGTGTGAACCTGAATGGACGGTGTGTGTGTCCTGTCAGCAGATCAGCTCCAGATGGTGTTTAAACACCAAGCTCCAGTGGTTCAGGAAGAGTCAGCAGGGATCAGAGCCAGAATCCACCGGCGCTCAGAGGGAGCGGAGGTGGAGCGCTGTTTTGTCAGCCGGAGGTTGGAGGTGGGGGCGGGGGCGGGGGCGGGGGCGGGGGCTGGCTGCTGAATGATTGGAGCGATTATAGGAGAGGGCTGTGTGGACGGACTGCGTTTTGAAGAATGACCATCCAGCTCCGCTATCGAGGTGTCACAGTGATTGATTGGCTATGAGATCCAGCCCTAATGGCTTCATCAGCCCTGGGCCACACACACACACACACACACACACACACACACACACACACACACACACACACACTCTGAAAGAGTAAAAGTTGGTGGTTTTGAGATGAAGAGTTGATTTAAAGTTTTTCGGTGTATCTTGAAGTTCTATGAACTTCTCATACTGATACTGATCTTATTGAACTATACAGTTCAGAATACATACAAACTGCAGTGGATCCATCATCCATCCATCCATCCATCCATCCATCCACCATCCATCCATCAAACTGTATTTACAAAGCGGTTTTCTTATTAAAATCATGGCAGTTTTGTTGACAAAGCAGTAAATAAACAGTTTATTTTACAGGTTTTTTTCTTTACAAGCAGCCCAGTAATTAGCTCTCATTGCAATCAGGTGTTTTCCAACTGAGACAGAGGTAAACATGTAGGACACTGGGCCTCGAGGACCAGGGTTAAGAAACCCTGGTCTAGAGGACCTTGTGGGTACATTTCAGACAAAAACAAACAGAGAACTTAGTGCAGTGATGACCTGAAACTGCAGCTGACAATGTAAAATCTTAGGATCAGAGTCGATGATCCCATGAGAAGAAGATGAGGATGAAAAACACGACCAGAGCGGTTCAGGAAACAATCGATCAGTGTTTGAGTCGCAGTCGTTTCCCGGCTGGGTGTTTGGATCAGATGATGGAGACACTGACCAGGATGATCAGCAGACCATCAGAACAAATGAACTGGAGCTGAGTGATGAGAGCAGAGTGGCTTACAGCCTGTTTCCAGCTCAGAAGATGATCAGAAGTGTGGGGATGGAAACACACACACGCACACACACACATAAAATCACATGCTTTGACAGCATACATGTATAGCTATGTAAAGATATGACATTTCTGTCATGTATATCTGTAAATAATTGATTCTTTTGCTGTCAAACTCATTTTCCCAGTGTTTTTTATCAGAATCATTTTATTGTCATTGCACAGTGCACAACGACATTTCAAGCAGCATCCGTGTAAAAAAAACCTAACAATAGTGCAAAATTAGAAGAAGAATATAAATAGAAAAATCATTATATAAAAAAAGTTATTGCGTATTTCCATGAGTCCGGTGAGCAATGTGTGTGTCAGTGACCCTTTAGGTTCAGTGCAGTGATGGCTTGTAGAAAGAAGCTGTTTCTAAATCTGTTTGTCTTTGTTTTGATAGACCTGTAGCGCCTGCCAGAGGGGAACAGTTCGACCAGGCGGTCGGCTGGGTGGGTATTGTCTGTTTTGATTGCCTCGGCTCTGCTGAGGTAGCAGGGTGTGTACATGTCTCTGATGGAGGGAAGGGGGCGTCCGATGATCTTCTCAGCTGTCCTCACCACTCTCTGTAGTCTCTGCCTGTCTGCCTCGGTGCAGTGGGAGAACCACACGGTGATGCAGTAGGTCAGGATGCTCTCGACGGTGGAGCGGTAGAAGGTCACCAGCAGCTTCTCACAGATGTTACTTTTCCTGAGTACTCTCAGGAAGTGCAGACGCTGCGGTGCCTTTTTGAAGACAGCTGAGGTGTTTGCAGACCAGGAGAGGTTGTCGGTGATCACGGTGCCGAGGAAGGTGGAGGTGTGGACCCTCTCCACTGGATCCACATGTATGAAGAGGGGAGAGGGATCAGACCTAAAATCCAGGATGACTTCTTTGGTCTTTGTGGAGTTCAGAGACAGGTTGTTTGCAGAGCACCACTCAGCCAGTTTCAGGACTTCATCCCTGTAGGCAGACCCGTCCCCCCCGGTGATCAGTCCCACCACCGCTGTATCATCCGCAGACTTAACGATAGTGTTGCTGGAGTGGGCGGGGCTGCAGTCCGTGGTGTAGAGGGTGTAGAGCAGTGGACTCAGCACACACCCTTGTGGAGAGCCTGTGCTCAGTGACCAGGTGGAGGACTGGTAGGGCCCCAGTGTAACCATCTTGGGTCGGTTTGTCAGGAAGTCTTTGATCCAGGTGAGTGGGGGGAGTCCCAGATCGATCAGTTTCCTGACCAGGATGTCGGGGATGATGGTGTTAAAGGCTGAGCTGAAGTCGACGAAGAGCATCCTGACGGAGCTCTCCCGGTGTTCTAAGTGGCTCAGTGCAGTGTGCAGTGTGATGGCTATAGCGCCCTCTGTTGACCTGTTTGCTCTGTGAGCGAACTGGTAGGGGTCGAAAGAGGAAGGGAGGCAGGTCATGATGTGGTTGAGAACCAGCCGTTCCAGGCACTTGGTGATGATGGGTGTAAGTGCCACTGGGCGGTGGTCCTTGTGGCTGACGGTGGCAGATTTCTCTGGCATCATGGTGGCAGACTTCAGGCAAGCAGGGATGGTGGACTGTGTCAGGGAGAGGTTGAAGATTTTGGTGAAGCCCTGCGAGAGTTGTGCGGCGCAGGCCTTGAGCACCTTCCCCGGTACACCGTCGGGTCCAGAAGCTTTCCTGGGGTTCACCTTTTTCAGCATCCTTTCCACCTCATGTGCCTGCACAGTCAGTGCTTGGGAGCTGGAAGTTGGATGTGGCTGAGGGGGTGTGACTGCAGACTTTTGGGTGGGGGTCTCAAAGCGTGCAAAGAAGGTGTTTAACTCCTCTGCTCGTGCGGTGCTCGGGACTACTCCTGAGTTTGTATGACGCCTAAAGTTTGTGATCTGCTGAATTCCCTGCCACACCAACCGAGAGTTGTTGTCAGAGAGGTGGCTTTCAATCCTCTGTCTGTGCTCTGCTTTCGCTTTCCTGATTCCTCTCTTCAGGTCAGCCCTGGCAGCACTGTACAGTTCCTTGTTTCCAGACCTGAAGGCGGTGTTGCGGTCTTTGAGGAGTGTTTTGACCTGGCTATTCATCCAGGGCTTCTGATTAGGGAACACTCGGATGCATTTATCCACTGTTACATTCCTTGTACAGAACTTGATGTAAGATAGTACAGCCTCTGTGTGTAGGGTCAGGTCCTGATGTTCAAAGACACTCCATTCAGTGTGCTGGAAACAGTGCTGCAGTTGAAAAAGCGCATCTTCGGACCAGGTTGTGATGGTCTTGGTCACTGGAGTTGTGCTTCTTCTGATGGTGCGTTCACACTGGACGCGAGTAGCGTGGCGCGATTCGCCCCTGGTCGGCCGCGTGTGCATTTTGTGATCCAACAGCGGCTGCCGCTGAATTCGCGTCTCTGTCGCCGGCGGTCTGCTTAATTGCTTGATAAAGCCCGACAACGTCGTCGTCGCGAGTCCAGACGACGTGTCTGGATTCATAATATTTTGCAGAGGCGTTCAGAGCATGGTGAGTTTCACCATTTACTCCAGGAGCTGCGCCGGGATGAAGGACGCTTTCAGCGGGACTTCTGTCTCTCCCAGATCAGTTTGACGAGCTGCTGTCCCGCATCGGCGCTCTGTTCCACCGGGGACCCGACCTCTCGGTGAACTCACGGTTTAACTAACAGTAAACACTGTTTCACCACAATCTCTTTACTCAGTTTACCGGGACCCGACCTCCTCACTGATCTTCCTCCAAGCTCCTTTTTATTCCTGTCCCGATAAAAATACGACGATGGGCTCAGGGCGAGGCAGACCGCTGTGATCAGTTTCTCCTCCATTTCTGGTGTTTCCTGGGGGCTCCGGTACGTCATAAATGACGTCATATAGAGCGGCTCTGTGATTGGTTCACTGCTCGCGAATTCGCTCGAAAGTTCAACATTCCCAACTTTCAGCGGCGCGAGTAGAGCGGTTCACGCGGCCGCCGCGCGGAAGAGCGGCCTCCTCAGTGGAAAATGCGAATCAGATGCTGCTGGTCAGAGGAGAGTGGGCGTGTGTCTGGGCGGGGGTGGGGTGGAAGAAGAGTGGTGGGAGGAGTTCAACTTTGTGACGTACTTAGGTTTGAAGAGTTTCAAACGAGCTGTTTTCTACCTGAAGGGAGGGGCTGCTGTAGAGAGCAGCAGACTGAAAGAGATTACTCAGACATGCGTGGATGAAGGCAAATAACATTTTGGGGGTGGTTTTTAAGGGAAATCAACTTTGTGGCATGCTTAAAACCTTAAAAAAGTGGATTTTGCATGATATAGGTCCTTTTAGTGTGGCAGTTGTATGGCTCTGTATGCATGTTTAATGTTTGTGTAGACGTGCTCTAAAGTGTTTTCCCCTCTGGAAGCACAGCTTACATGTTGATAAAATTTAGGCAGGACAGACTTCAGGTTTGCCTGGTTGAAGTCTGCAACAATGTGTACACCGTCAGGGTGAGTCTGCTGTATTGTATTTAATACGTCTGCTAATAGTGCGAGAGCTATGCTAGTGTTAGCATCAGGTGGTGTGTAAACAGCCGTGATTAGCACAGCCTTTAGCTCCCTAGGCAGAAAAAATGGACGAGCTTTAACAGAAATGAACTCTATGTCCGGTGAGCAATGTGTGTGCATCATATTGTTATTTGTAGACCAGTCATTGTGTACGTAAATACACAGGCCACCTCTTACCGGAATCACTGTTGCGGTCCCAACGGTACATGGAGAGGCCTGCTAGCTGCACTGCGGCGTCGGGGATCAGCGGGTGAAGCCAGGTTTCTGATATGATTGACACACAGCAGTCTCTCACGTATCGATTTCCTTCGAGTAGTTCTAGCTCGTCCATTTTGTGGATCAAGGATCGTACGCTGGTCAGAAACATAGGCTTGTTTGGGCTTCTCCTCAGTCTGGCTAGCAGGCCAGACCGGCAGCCTCGCTTCTGCTTCCTCTCTCTTCTCCGCCTTCGCCGCCTGCCGGGCCGACAACGATCCACGGAGCACCGGGCGGTCTCCCTATGTCTATTTTTTATTCTTGTTTTGTAGAAGGAAACAACTGTTCAGATGTTAGATGAAGCTAAAGCTGGACAGTATTGCAATCAAAGTCTTGGTTTTATTTAAAAAGTGCTTTTCAGAACAAACTTGTTCTGCCCGTCTATTTGCTCAGAGTCTCAGTGAAACCGTCCCATGGTCTACTGGCAATAACCGAACAACGGAAAAGTGACAAACTGTTTTCTGATGAAAGAAGAGAGTCTACTCTTTCATCTGGTAGTTTCGGCATTTCCATAGTTTTAGGAATTAATATTCTGAGGGTCTTGAAAGATGAGTCCAAACCCTCCTCACTGCTGGAGCTGATGAGCTAGAAAGACGATGCCTGGCATGAAGTCTGTGATCAGGATGGATGATTGAACTTTTGTATTTTTTTGGTCTGTTGGCCAACATTTCCCCAAGAATTTTGGTCTCAATAGGAAACGAGTTGAGACGTTAAGACCTGGTCCGGGTCTCGACCTGGTTTAGGAATCAGTGAGGCTTTGGCTCTGTATAAAGTGGGAGCTAATCTGGATCTGACACTGGAGAGATTTAAAAACAGGAAGAAGCAGAGATGATATTTTGGGGCTGAATACTCTTGAACACTTGACAGTGTAAACCAGACTCTGTCTCTGGTAAACATTTGCATAGAAATCTACAAAGCAGCCATTGATTATGTTCTGTGAGTAAGTGCTCTCTTTTAACGTACGGTGGATGGCTCTGGAAGCCTGCCATTGTTGAAGCTGGTGGGCTAGTAACTTATCAGGCTGATCACCAATCTCAAAGTACCTGCGATCACCTTGTACCACCAGTTCAGAGACATTTCTGTTCATGTTGCAAAGCTGCAGTCTTTGGAGAAATTCTGGAGTCTATTTTTTAAGGGGAGTCCAGCTTGGTCAGCAGGTCATGTATTTCATTCAGAACCATTGTGGATGTTGCCTTTGCTGCTGCTCATAGAGCATTGTACTTCCCTCTCTTCACGTTAAGGTTGACCACAGTTTGTTTATTATTTAGTTTATCTGTAGAATGGAGAATGGACATCAGGTCCAGTCTTTGACCCCAACAGGTTCTATCAGTGAACACAGCTGAACCGTTGTCCATGTCTGAGGACACACTGGACAGTCTGGACCTGGCTGATGAAGGACTCTTGGCCCAAGTTAAACCAACAACCTGCCTTCGAGATCCCATTCTCACCACTTTTAAATCTTTTAATGGATTCTTTGAGGAACAGGTTTTAAACATTATGAACTGCGCTCTTCAGACGGGTGTCTTCCTCACTGCCTGTAAAACGGCAGAGCTATCTAGAAGGAGAGCTATCTACAACCCAATGTTCTTAATAAGTACCGACCTGAATCCAAATGACTTCTTTGAAGTAAAGTTTTAGAAAGACTGGTTTTTAACCAAGTCAGTGACTTTTTAATCACAAATAACATTTTAGAAAGACATCACTCTGGTTTTGGAGTGAACCACAGTACCGAGAATATT
The DNA here is from genome assembly GCF_902148845.1 of Salarias fasciatus. NCBI lineage: Eukaryota > Metazoa > Chordata > Actinopteri > Blenniiformes > Blenniidae > Salarias > Salarias fasciatus. Next base: position 21,127,547 of record NC_043752.1, on the reverse strand, counting down.
TTAAATAACATCAGGTGAAAATTAGTTAATAAAAAACTCACTGTTGGTTCTACTGGAGCTGAAGGCCACCTATGATACAGTAGACCACCACATTTTAATAAATAGACTGAGACACCTGGCGGGCCTCTCTGGTACTGTTCTTAGCTGGTTCAGTTCTGATCTCCCAGACCGATGTTTTTATGTAAGTATGGATGCATGTTCCCCAGGAACCCATGAAGATAGGTGTGGGCTGTACATCAGTTTCCATAGTTACTCTGATGATACTCAGCTGTTCATCAGTTTCCATTTTAAACCAGAACAATCGGTTCAAAACCTGGGCGTGATTTTTGACTCTGAACTGAATTTTATTCCACATAAGTAAAAATAAAACTGAGTGTTTTTCATCATCTTCATAATAAAGCCATAGGCTGTGTTCGAAACCGCATACTGCCTACTACATACTTCCATACCCTTACTGTCCATACTGCATACTCAGTCCATCAGACAGTATGCAAAGCATTTACACTACAGCATACTACATAATAACCCACAATGCATTGCACTCCTCCCCGAGCCGAAATCGACCTGCTAAAGCTGATTTCACTTTAGCTCTAAACTCTTCAAACGTAGAACTTTATCCAGATTTTTTTTTTAAATTAGGTGACAAAGTGGTGGTTTAGAGCCGAGTGTGTCGTTTATTTGTCCGAATACCAGCCATTTATGATTTTGTTCGGACAAATTCGGCGAAATTTAAGCCAGTCGCAGTGAGCAACGCACTTCCGGTTATTTTCACAAAAACAAACCACCCCTTTCCCTTTTTCATGCAAAAAAACTGCAGTGATAAATCTGTGCTTTTACTTTGAAAACAAGAGCCAAACTTTCAGCACTATATCTCGCTTAACATCGCCATTTGGACCGGTGTCCCGTTAACGGACCAGTTACGATGCCTTACCGACGGAGAGTTTTTTCGGCTCTACAGCGAAGGTCGGCTCGCCGTCTTCGGTCCATCATGGTCGCTTTCAGCATGGACTAGTTGTCAGACGTAAGTGTTTTTTTGTTTTTTGTTTTTTTTTTGTACTATTTTTAATGAATGTAAATCCAATCAGAAATCTCTAACATAACATACCAAGTAGCACAAACATTGGAGGGAAAATTATATCTGTAACCATCCGTCACGTCCGTCGCGTTGCATCTTGGGTAATTTCAGTATGAGTAGTGAACTCACGATGTATACTCAACATTTCTGGCGAATGCAGTATGCATCCGGGAACTTCTCGCATACTCACAAATCGCATACTGCCAGTGTGAACACACTGCAGACTCAATCAGTTAGTATGGTAGTAGGTAAGTATGCGGTTTCGGACACAGCCATATTCGCCAGTTTCTCTCTCAGTTACTACAGAGGTGCTAAAGCAGCTTTCGTTTCCTGTCGGTCCGATCACTGTAATGCCTTGCTCTATGGTCTTCCCAAAAAGAGTATTAAAAATCTTGAGGTAGGGGGCGGGGCCACATTACAGCAGTTTAAAGTGGCTGCATTGGCTCCCTGTCTGCTTCAGGATGGATTTTAAGGTTCTCTTATTAGTTTTTAAATGTCTTAATGTTCTTGCTGCTTCTTATTTAGCTGATCTGTTTTTACCCATCTGGACCCTCGGGGCCCTGAGGTGCTCTGGCAGCGGCCTACTGTGCTTCTCAAAAGCCAGAACCAAGACCCCAGTGAGGCGGCTTTTAGCCACGACAGCCTGCTGCAGGACGACAGGGACTGTAGATATTTTTAAAGGGAGGTTAATAAAAAACACATTGTTAGTCAAGCTTTTAACTGACCGTTTATACTTTTCTTATTTTCATCATTATTATGTAATTTTATTTTGTACTTTTACTTCTTAATCCCATCTCACTTATTGTACATCAACTTTGTATCACATCTTATATTCTTAAAGCTCGTGTCCGGAGTTTTGAAAGAGAGAGTTTTTCTTAATCCAACGTCTGGAGGTTCCTCCCTCCCTCTGCTTTCATGAGCGACCAAGCCACGCCCCTTTAATTGTGCACGCTATTATCCGTCGGGTGAAAATGAGAGCCTCTGAGTCCTGCAGCATCCTCCATGTTGAGCTGTTTACGGTGGATGTTCAGCAGACAGTGGATATATCTGCTGCAGAGCTAACTCTCCTCTGCTGGGCGAGCGACGTGCTCTCTGGCTGCTCCACACTTTGACTGACAGCATGACAAGGCGGAAGCTCGAAATCTATTGGCTGAAGCTGACCGGCGATTTTTCGGATAACATGGGGGTCTATGAGACGAAGGCGGGGCTCATAAATAAAATTTTATATTGCTTTATGCTAATATTATATTGTAGTATGGAACCAGACTGACACATTGAAGCTCTGTTGAAAAATGATTCATACACTGGAAACAAACGGAAACTCCAGACACCAGCTTTAAGTTTTTATTCATTTAGTTCCAGTTTTTCCCGAGCGGGGGTCCTTCCCACTGGCAGACCACTCTCCGCCTCGGTGTGGTCTGGTAGGGTGGGGGGTCCGGTGCCCCAACAGTCCAGACCTATGACTTCTCCTGGTGTGAACGGCCCCAATGGTGGTATTTCCCATGATGCTCAGTGCCATGCCATGTCTCCTTTTCATAAGCAACAAAAATGGGAGTGTGTGTGTGTGTGTGTGCGTGCGTGCGTGTGTGCGATGCTGATGAAGGTGTTGCTTTGTTTTTATACTGATTTTTGTCTTAGTATTCAGCACTTTGTTTTTTTTTATATATGAAAAGTGTTGTAGAAATAACTTAGATTTGATTGGATTTGAGTTGATTGATTGAAGCCGAGGGTTGCTCTTCAAGTTGTGTCTCTGACACTGAAGGACGTTCTTCCACTCAGAATCTGACAGAAAATAGTCAAACCTAGAGTAACACTTGTGCACTGCAGAAAAACAGGGAAAATCCGTCTTGGTAGGATAAAGAAGCCTCTAGATGTCCACACAGATGCATTTTTGCTTCGCCACTTTAAAGGTGCCTTAAGGAGTTTGCACGTTTTATGTGAAACAGCGCCCCCTGCAGGCCTTGGGCGTAACGCAGCTTAGTGAAAAACTCGTCCCTGTGGCTCGCGTGCACGGAAGAGGGGAACTCCGTCTTCGCTCGTTTAGAAGCGCTCAAGTAAGATGTCAGTGTCTTCTCCCTGGTGGAGTCTGTGTGGAGCTGCAGTGCTAGAAGCCAGTCTGTTCTGACTTTCTGGAAGATCCTGCTCAGTTGTTGCTCAGTAAGCATCTGGCGGAGTAATGGCGGACAAAATGAAACCTAACCAGCTGGAGCGCGCATTACATCATTCCTTTCAAATTCTCCCCAAAAAAACTCTGGTGCCGGACCGGCACTGTGACTTTCAAGTGACAATTTAGCGCTGTTAGAGGAACTGGTAATGAATATGTCAGGGCACATTGTACACATCATTAAAAATGTGTAACATATTTATGGTGGAAAATAAGTGTTTTTAAGGTTGTAAAACTCCTTAATGCACCTTTAAGTGAGCTGGATTTGGGAGGCGCTGTAAAACATCGCTGAAGGTTAATATTCAGTGCGGCTGAATAATCATGCTGGAATCTGGAAGTTTTGGTCGTATGTTGAGAAGAATCTAAATTTAGACCAGGGGTCACTAACTGGCGGACCGCGGTCCGGATCGGGACCCAGACGTCGTCCAATACGGACCCGGACTTGTAAAAACTAACAGGGTTTAAATTCGACGAGTCGCTCCTAGTTTACCGGCGCAGCTTTTCCAGTGTTTACGGTATCAGTTTGTCAGCCGGCTTCTATTTTGCCGGCGCATCTTTTCTAGTTGTTACGGTATCAGTTTGTCAGCTCAGAAAACACACAGACCATTTACGTACGAGTTCAGCCGTCCCACGTGACGCCGCTCAGCCAATGAAGTGTCTGTATTACAGGCGCTAATCATCGCCGTTCTGTGCTTTCCCGGCAACAGTTGAGAGGTGTGGGAGAGACGAGAGGGGGACAAGCAGTAAAGAAAAAAAAATCAATAAATAAAGCGATAACGAGAAGAAGACGAAGGGACGTGTGAGCCAGATAGAGATATCATAAAATCCAGAGAAACTGCGAGCCTTAAGCAACATCTGAAAAATTACAAATGGCGCTGTCCAAAAAAAAGAAAAGTGGACGGCGAAAACAGAGCCTTCAGCCCGGAGTGGACAGACTCGTTTGTGTTCATCCTGCCTGTGGGAGCACAGAACCTCTGGGTCTGATGTGTTCAGACTGTGGCACTCATTAACAGTGGCAATGTGAAACGCCGCTATGAAACAAAACACAAAGATTTTGACCAATCATCCCCCATCAAGTCTGAACTGAGGCACAGAAAATAAGCAGTCTCAGAGCCAGTATGATCAGTCCACCAGGGTCCTGACAGTCATTCACTGCCCAGCAACGTGCAAACGAATGTTCCCTCAGAGTTGCTTGGATTCTGGGGCAACACAAAAAAACATTTAGTGATGGGAGGTTGTCAAGGAGTGCATGAATTCATTTGATTTGATAGTCAGCTGTTGATGACATGCAGACGCTCATAGAACTGCGAGGTTACATCAGCATATATCACACTAATTCAGTTAGACATTACGATGCTCCGGACCTTTGCTCTAAAGGTGCCTTAAGGAGTTTGCACGTTTTATGCAAAACAGCGCCCCCTGCAGGCCTTGGCGTAATGCAGCTTAGTGAAAAACTCCTGCCTGTGTTGTGGTCTACCGTCCTCCTGGCTCTGCTGCTGCCTTCTTAAAGGATTTTAGTGACTTTTTATCCTCTATTATAAAGCTGGAACCTGTTTTAATCCTTGGAGACTTTAACCTTGATGTTGACAGCACCTCCTCACCCTATGCAATGGAATTTTTGTCACTGACTGAAGCTTTTAACCTTGTTCAACATGTTTCATTGCCAACCCACCGAAAGGGCCACATTTTAGACTTAGTTTTTGCACTCGGCCTGGACATTTCGAATGTGTCTGTGATTGATGTCCACATGAGTGATCACTGTCTTGTGTCATGTGATTTGCATTTCAGTCTCGAGCCCAAACCTTTAAAAGTAAGGTCTCAGAGGCGGATCATCACTGCTAATACTGCAGAAAGGTTCTCTGTTTTGTTTGATCCCCCTCCTTCTACAAATGGCTCCAGTGTAGACGACCTAATCCAGTGCTTTGATGACCACTGTGTAATGGTTTTGGATCAAGTGGCTCCTGTTAAAGTCAATCTGTCTACGCAGAAAAAAGCATGTCCTTGGATAAACGAGCATATTTTAAGCTTTAAGAGATTGTGTCGAAAGACTGAACGCCTGTGGAAATCCACTAACCTTGAGGTTCACAGGCTCCATCTCAGGGATCTTATTTCCTCATACAACAAAATGGTTGAAAATGCCAGGTCCAACTATATCCGCCAACTGGTGGCAGCAAATAAGAAAAACCCTAAAGTACTGTTTGATACAATTAATTCTTTCATTTGCCCTGCTGCTCCTGTCACCCCCGTTTTCATCGAAGCTGACAGCCATGCTTTCCTGAATTTTTTCGCTGATAAAATCAAGAAGCTCAAGGACAACATGCCACCCCCTCAGTGTGGTGCCTCGGCTGCTGCTGAGCCTATCTCCAGCTTGTGGTTCACCTTCGAGCCTGTAACTCTTGCTGATGTTCTGGCTCTGGTAAACAAGACGAAACTCTCATCCTGTCCCTCTGACGTCATTCCCTGTAGACTGTTCCCAGAGGTTCTGGAGGCAGTTGGTCCCTCGGTCACTGAAATGATCAACCTCTCTCTGTCATCAGGTGTGTTCCCGAATGCCTTCAAGCTCGCCATTGTGGAGCCTCTTCTAAAAAAAAGGAGGTTTAGACCCGGTAGACCGAAATAGTTATAGGCCCATCTCTAAGCTGCCATTTCTGTCAAAGATTCTTGAGAAGGTGGTCTGCAATCAGCTGTCTTCCTACCTCGACCAATACAACCTCTTCGACAAATTCCAATCTGGCTTCCGTAAGCACCACTCCACAGAAACAGCCCTACTAAAAGTGTCCAGTGACATAATGATGTCTGCCGATTCGGGCAGTTGCACCGTCCTAGTTCTCCTGAATCTGTCCTCAGCGTTTGACACTGTTGACCACCAGGTCCTGCTATGTAGACTGAGGGACCATGTGGGACTGTCGGGGTCGGTTCTCCAGTGGTTCACTTCATATCTGTCTGGACGCAGCTTTTGTGTGTCTATAAACCAGGTTAAATCAGAGTCCATGAATCTGGCAAGTGGGGTGCCTCAGGGCTCCGTCCTGGGCCCTATTTTATTTCTATTGTATCTGCTCCCCCTGGGTAACATAATCCAAAGGTTTAAGGATGTCTCTTACCACTTGTACGCTGATGACATCCAGCTCTACTGCTCTTTCAAGCCAGATGGGATACAGAAGCTGGATTCCTTTTTCCACTGCTTGGCAGAAATCAAACAATGGCTCAGCGAAAATTGTCTCCAACTTAACGCAGACAAAACTGAAACACTCATCTTCGCCCCGGATGTCTCAATTCCAGGGATCAAACAGTACCTTGGTGACCTCGGGCAGTCTGCCAAATCCAGTCTTAGAAACCTGGGTGTTTTCTTTGATAAAGACATGTCTCTGGCGGAGCACTGCAAGCAGCTGACGAGAAACTGTTTCTTTCAATTGAGAAAAATCTCTAAACTTAGGAAAATGGTCTCATTCAATGATTTAGAGCTCATCATTCATGCTTTTGTCTCTTCGCGCTTAGACTACTGCAACAGCTTGTTCTCATGCCTGAATAAGAAGGAGCTTTCGAGGTTGCAACTTGTGCAAAACTCTGCAGCAAGAATCTTGACCCGCACAAACAGATGGACCTGCATGTCTCCCATTCTGAAGGAGCTTCATTGGCTGCCAGTCTCTTATAGAGTTAACTTTAAGATTTTGGTTTTAACCTTTCGGGCCTTGCACGACCAAGCTCCCTCTTATATTCGCGATCTGCTCCAGCCTTACTCCCCTGTGAGGGCTTTAAGGTCTGCGGACCAGAATCTCTTAAAGGTGCCGCGTACCCGCTTTAAGACCAGAGGAGCCCGATCATTCCAGGCCGTTGCTCCCAGGCTCTGGAACGATCTCCCGCTCTCTCTTCGATCAGTTGTGACTGTTGACACTTTTAAGTCACAACTTAAAACTTTTTTATTCTCTCAAGCATTTGCTTAGTTTTTCGGGCCTGTTTTTGATCACATTTTTAGTGCTGCTTATTTATGTATGTGTATTTAATTGTTGTCTTATTTATGTATGCTGTGAAGCACCTTGTGACTTTGTGTCTGTGAAAGGTGCTATATAAATAAACTTTACTTACTTACTTACTGTGGCTCACGTGCACGGAAGAGGGGAACTCCGTCTTCGCTCGTTTAGTAGCGCTCAAGTAAGATGTAAGTTTCTTCTCCCTGGTGGAGTCTGTGTGGAGCTGTGGCAGTGCTAGAAGCCAGTCTGTTCTGACTTTCTGGAAGATCCTGCTCAGTTGTTGCTCACTAAGCATCTGGCGGAGTAATGGCGGACAAAACGAAACTTAACTCAATCAGGCCAGCCGGAGCGCGCAGTACGTCATTCCTTTCAAATTCTCCCCAAAGAAACTCTGGTGCCGGACCGGCACTGTGACTTTCAAGTGACAGTTTAGCGCTGTTAGAGGTTCTGGTAATGAATATGTCAGGGCACATTGGACACATCATTAAAAATGTGGAACATATTTATGGTAGAAAACAAGTATTTTTAAAGTTGAAAAACTCCTTAATGCACCTTTAACAAATTATCCCTGACCGGACCTCTGTGAATTTTAGTTGCATACCCCTGATTTAGATGGATGGTCAAAGTCAGATCTGTAGCCACACGCTGACCAGAGTCACGGCTCTAGAATCCAGCTTCCTGTGAACCGTCACATATCTTCCCTCCTGATCTGAGACTGGGTGTGAATAAACGGTTTGTTCTCTCTTCCTGCACCCCCTCGTGGTTTAGTGCTAATATCTGACTGATCCACTCCAGAAGCCAACAACCTCTGCAGCTCGTGTCTTAAAGCAGAACTATGCAACTTTTTTACCTCAATAAATGTGTTTCAGAATCCCTGTGGGGGTAAACAAAGACTTGTCACAGTGATTCTCCGGTCCCTCCACTCCCCCCGGGGTCTGGGTCCTGAAAACAGCGCTTGCAATTTCAGAGGAGCGACCCGACGACATCTGAGAGAACAAACCTGCTTTACGGCGCTCATACGGGAGGACAAGGATAAAAGCTGTTGGAGTGCGATATCTGTCATTGTGTTGCAATAGACAATCTTTGCATGATGTGTTGATTGGTTCTAATTTCCGTTTGGTAAAAATCAAGAGGAGTGGCACCTCCTACTGTAGAAGTGAGCGGAGTGAGTTCGCTGCACTGAGCTGAAAGCAGCAGGTCTGAGTGTTTGTTTTCCAATAAGTCTGAGTGTGTGAGGCAGGCATGTCTACGACAGAGGGAGCGACCGGAGGAAGTTCCCGGGCAGCGCGAGGAACTGCTGCTGCAGAAGATTTAGCAAAAGCTCGTAAAACAAACATGAAACCCTCGCTAGCGTTAGCAACGCCACCCTGAGCTGCTCACGGATGGCAGAACCAAAAAGACAGAAAAAACTTTGTCTGACGAGCGGAAAAAAGGAAACGAGAGTGGGATGCTCTCTGCACGGGGGAAGGGGGGGTGGGGGGGGGGGGTGGTGGTGGTGATGCGGAGGACGTTTACGACAGTGAGCTTTCACAGGAGACCAGTAGGGGGAGCGCTAAAGCAAATCTTGCATAGTTCTCCTTTAAGGTGGATTTCCTGGAGGAAAAAAAAAACTAATATCAATCAACACAGATGTGTATATATTTGACCTCTTTTCAGAAGACTGTTTACTGAGATGTTGCATTTGTGAAGGAGTCATTTGAACAGATCTTAAAAATGATCGACAAGAAGGAGTTCACCGCTGTCTGCCAGCCGTCCAGATGTTCAAACTGTCCACGCTTCCTCCACTTCTGCTGTGAGGCGGATGAGTCTGAGCTGTCAGCGCTGCCTCCGCCCGAACGATGGACCACTTTCAGTTTTCCACAGCAGGCTGCAGGGGAGGAGTTTCTGGAGTCTGGAGCGGAGCCGGGGGTTTGGACTAACTGGTTTCCTTGTTGCTGGTGACTTACTTTCTGTCTCATGCCTTTTTGCTGCTAGATGTTGAAAAAGCCCTGCTCTTTATCACACATACATTCCAGCTGACTTAATTTTCCAGTTCCTCAGTTCACCTCTGTGCTTCGGCTAGGGGCTCATCTGAAGATACGCGGTACTGAACTTCGGTTAATGCCGTGCTGAATCTGGAAACGACCCCACCGTCTTCGTCTTCATTGGTGGCTCGCCCCGACGTGCTGGCCCCTGCAGGATCCGCTCACTCCGTCAGCTCGTTAAGACCGTCGTCTTCCTCTCTCTTTGTTCATCTTACGTTTCGTCATCTTGTTCCCAGATTTAGAACTCACTGCAAACACGTCGAGTGGGGTTTGAGTAGTCGTTTAGGGTGAGTCAAAGCTCCGAAAACACAACGGCTCCATACCGAGACTGAAGCCATCCCCCTAACGTAGGCGGTTTTAGCATCGGACCAGGCTAACCTGCAGTGAACGTGTGAATGTGTTTTGGAAACAGCTGTCAGACTGAGGGTAGGAACGGCTTTAACTCCAGCTGCTGTGGCAGTGAAACAAACTGAACACAGAGGTCTGGATGTGGAATGAGGGGCCAGCAGAGGGAGGGACCAGGGAGAGGGCCGACCCTCCTCCACAAGTGTTTCACTGTCAGAATAAAGTCCAGGATTTACTCTGAAACCAGTGATGAACCAGAGAAAGACCTGCACAGGACAGGTGTGTGTGTGTGTGTGTGTGTGTGTGTGTGTGTGTGTGTGTGTGTGTGTGTGTGTGCGTCCCTGTCTGTAGCATCATTGTGTAAATGGCCCTGTAATTCCTCTCCTGCTCTCTGAGAAACGGTGAGGATGTTGCACTCAGTTGCATCATGGAAACAACGCAACTCCATTTCTCTCCCACACACTCCTGTTTCTCTCTGTCTGTGAGACACAAAACTGGTTTTGGCGACACAACACACCCTGAATGGAAGATAGAATTATGGTCTGTGTGTGTGTGTGTGTGTGTGTGTGTGTGTGTGTGTGTGTAGGTGACTTTAGTCTCCTCATTAGCAGTACTTGTCTTGGTTCAGTGTGATGGAGACACACTGTGAGAGTGGGAGGCAGAGAAGAGAAGCTGACTTAAAGAGGTGCGTGTGTGTGTGTGTGTGTGTGTGTGTGTGTGTGTGTGTGTGTGTGTGTGTGTGTGTGTGTGTCACTTTACATTTAAGTGGTGGGTTCACACCACAGTGGGCTAACGGACAAACAATCCATCCTTATTTACTGTGCTGAGGGCCGATCCCGCCGGATTGGAGGGAATTGGATTCCCACACTGAGGAGTGAATTCTTTTCAATTTGAAGGAGACCATTAAAAGTCTTTTTCTGTCTTCAGATGTTTGACTCTGGAAGTTTTCCAGTGGAGGTTGAGGTACATACAGTCGGTCAGTCTGGTGTTTCTTCAGCTCGTTTTCAGAGTGTTTATACTGATCTGTCCGCCTGTCCTCTGGACGTACAGCCTGGCTGTCTGGATAAATGAATGAATGAATACATTTATTTCGAGGCACAAGAAAAACAGCACACAATAAATATACTGTACAATACTTAACACACAATTCCCCACACTGGGCAGAAAAAAACACAGAAGTAGTATATAAAAAAACAACAAAAGAAAAGAATAAGAAAAAAATTGATAATATAAAAATAATTTAAAAAGAAACAAACAACAAACAAACAAACAAAACCCCAACAACAATATTTACAATTAAAGGAATACTCTGAAGATTTTGGACCCACACCCTATCCCTGTCATTTTTATAGTGAGACAAGATCATACATACCTTTATTGTCCAGCGGCTGGATCCCAGCTGTTAGCATCGTAGTTAGCTTAGCTCAGCTGCTGGAGGTGAAGAGGAGACAGAGCCGGACTGACGAAAGTGGACAAAATCCTCCTTCCAGTGGTCCAGGGGACGGCGTATTAGCACGTGAAGTAAATCTGAATGGTTATAAAACATTTTAAAAGACGTGTTTTCTTTTTAACCCGTTTAAATAACGTTTTGATCCACATAGACCTGCACAAGCATAGTGCTCCGCGGAAGGATATACCGGCGCACAGCGGCCGAGTCCATGGCTTCTAATGCTGTGCTCCGGTATATCCTTCCGCGGAGCACTGCGCATGCCGTGGTCTGTGGATCAAAACGTTATTTTAATGGATTGAAAAGCAAATCTGCACTGCAACTTTCAAGTGACAATTTAGCGCTGTTAGCGGTACTTGTAATGAATATGTCAGGGCACATTGTACACATCATTAAAAATGTGTAACATATTTATGGTGGAAAATAAGTATTTTTAAAGTTGAAAAGCTCCTTAATGCACCTTTAAGATTTGTTGAGTGTAATATTTATTATGTATTTGTTTAAGATTATCACTGACTGTATTGATTTTTGTTTGTAAAGTAAATATAACATTTTATACATTGATAATAGATATAATAACACAATGTCAAGGTATTGTGCACGATTAAGATATAATAGTAGTTGTAGTAATAGTATCCTCTGAGAAGAAGAAGAATGGATCAGGTGACAGACGTACAGCGCCCGTTAAAGAAGCCTATTTTTTCGTTTAGAAAGCAGCTTCTAACCTGGCAAAAGTCATATTGACATGAGCAGCAACGAACTGCTTCACATGTCAATCTGGGATTTCACTCAGTGAATCGGTTTGGGGAAGGAGGGACTTGCTGCAGAACTCTTTGCGTTCATTGGACAGAAGGACACAGTGCACCGTCTAACCATGTTTGGTTTCAGCCAATCACTGCAAAGAAAAAACCTCTTGCTGATCGTTTTTCAAAGACGCAATAGAGGATTCATCCAAAACAGATTTAATCACTGTCGGGACGTCCACTGTTTTCGCTAGCCATGCTAATATTATTAGCAGTCCGTCGCTTCCTGCCTCCGTCAAAGCTTGATGTCCCGCCCTAAACGACGCGTGATTGGTCTGACCGAAAAAAGTCTGATCCCGAGCACATAGGCCCGAGCGGTACAAGATGGATTCTCGTGGTGTGTGAGAACAAATACTGCGAGAATTCAGCTTGCCGGCAAAGTTATGCAGCTTCTGCTCTTTGGATTTTTATTTTTTGAATGTGACTTCATAGGTTGGTTTTGGACTATAACATTTTGGAAAGTCATCTTTTCAAGCTGCTGTAGGCAGGATTTTGCTAGTCAGAGCTAATTTTTCTGTGTTTTCTTTGGATTAAATGTTAGAGTATCCATTGATAATCCTTTAGGAGTGTAGCATAACTGCTCTACCACGAGGGCGCAGTGTTTCCATCTGTCTCTGTTCTGAGCTGAAAAGGAATCTCCACAGCTCCAGGTATCTTTGACCAATCAGAAGAGCCCCTGAGGCTCTAACCGTGATTGGTCGAGGGGCGTTCATCGCACGTTCTTGTGGGAGGGGCTTAACTTGCGTAAGAGCGTGATGTCAGAGAAAACAGGACAGGATTTGCTGTGCTGGGTTTCAAATCGCCATATTAGATGGGTCAAATCGCCATCTTGCTTAGGTAAACCTAAGCAAGATGGCGGAGATGCTGAATCCTGCCTACAGCACCTTTAAGTTATTGTTTTTCTATGTGTTGATGCCTTTTTTCTGGTCTTTTTATGTTAAGTTTCATTTACGTTATGTTGGACCAACAGTGAGAAGGGTCGGTGTGAGAGTGAGGTGGCCTCTGTGCCGGCATTGTTTGGTGTGAGCGACATGCGACCAGTCTACATTAGCTGTAACAACAATAAAAGCTTTGGTTGAGCTAAGGGGCAGCAGTCCTTGTTGATCGTTGGCTCCGTCGTGAAGAGGTCACCGCCGCCATCACAACATGTATTACATTTAAACATTCAAAGTAACATTCAAACAATTAAAAAAACATTATGCTTTCAAGGATGTCAAAAAAGAGCAGGCTTTATCAATATCTGTCTTGTACGATGCTCGCACACTTTGCGTACAAACTAAAACATTTTATTGCACACAAACTTTATTGATCACAAACTCCGCGCGCGAGGCGCTTCAGCATCCAGTGCGTTCGCTCCCAACAGGAGCTCCTCCAATGGGGTGGGAGCTGGGCGGAGCCTTGGGGAGATGCTACATTCGTGCTACATGCTAGTTTTCCGAGATCGCCGACCCTGGCTTTAAAGATGACTTGTATGAAGATGTATTCCAATCTTTTCTATCCGCGTTGCTTCACTGAGCGTGCAGAGCGTGCAGAGCCGGTGGTCAGAGGCTGCTTCCGGTGCAGATCGTCCTGCAGCGCCTCCAAGTTCACAAAGGAGGCTTGTTGATGAACCATTGTTACTGTGCAAAGCAGCAGCTCCATAACAGACACGCAAACCCATCCTCACACATTTTGCATCAAACAGAAAGCAAAGACAATGTTCATTCCTAATATGAATTTCTAATTGTGACACCGTCACAGAAGAGGCCGACAAATATCAACAGTATGTTATCATGGTTTGCATTGAGTTTAATGACTGAGAGTTTGTGTTGAGGTTATTTGGAGTGAAGTATGCCAGCAGCAGCAGACATCACTGACTCTCTCCAGCTGTCAGCAGCAGACTAAGCAGTGTGGGATGCTTTATTTTCATATATTCACAGATTATTTTCACATATCTTACTGAACTTGTTACGCCACAGTTTGATAATCACTGATTCAGACAAATAGAACTGAGTTGACAAAGTCAGATAGTCTCAACTTTTTACTTTTCAGTAGTAAATTTAGGAAATTGCTTCCAGTTTTCAAAAGCCGTCTGTTCAACACTACTGAAAACAGCGACTCTGTTGGCCGATGGTCTGAGCGACGGAGATGAAGGAGCTGAGCTGAGTCGAAAGTAGAACACTGATAGATGAGCAGAGAGAGAGAGAGAGTGGAGAAGATGGGCATCAGAGGAAGATGTGATGAGATACACACACACACACACACACACACACACACACACACACACAGTCGCTGGTAACAATGACCAGCAGAGACAGTATGAATATCCATCAGAGCTGTCAGGCTGCTCTGCTGCGTTGCCTCAGTGTTTGATATTCACAGACAGGGAACCGGACTGTTTGTTAATTAGACTGAGGTAATATTTCAATAAATCATGTTGTGACATCCTGTGGTGAGTGGATGTGTACAGGCTGGTCCCACAATGCACCGCAGCACGGCGGTGTTTCCTGATGAGCGCCAGCGTTTGACTGCTGGAGCATCAGGACGTTGCTTCTGCTGTGGCCAGTCTGTAGAAACCATCACATCCTGCCTGCTCACGGTTGAGTGTGTGACGGCAGGCTCACCTGGACAGACACACACTCTCGCTGTGCAGACCACCATGCTGACTGACTCCCTGATTCTCAGTACACAGCGTCGTCTGAGTGAATGATTACCGCCTAAACACACATAAACGCTGCTCTTATGTTGGAAAGAAGATGCAGAATGATGCACAGTCCTACCTGCAGCTTCTGAAGACTCTGAGTCCTTTTTAATTGGTCATGTGGGAGCAGTCGTTCTGCATGCTGTCAGCGAGGCAAAGAGGAGGAGAGTGTGAATTATGTTTTCATTTAGCAAACTCATGAAGCCAAGTGAGAGGCAGAATGTTTGCATGTTGCTGCTGGCCGCTGTTCTGAATGCGATGAAGGCCGGGCTCCCTCAGATACCCTCTCCCCGGTTTAGCTGTGTACACCTGAATATGTGGGTCAACATGCATATTGTTCATCAGGAACATAATAACAATAACAGAAATGACTCTGAATATGTTGTTGTCATCTCTGTGTCTCTTTGTGTGCTGCTGGGAAGATGAACTGCTGCTGGTTTCCCCAGTTCACCCTGAGACTGCTCCTGGTGACAGGGAAATGTTCCAGACTGGGATTTTCTCAGTTCTGAAGGTACCTGGTTCCTCAACAAGCAGTACAGGAAACGGTTCCAGCCTCTCTGGCCGTAGCCTGAAGCCAGCCTTTACTGGGAGACCTCTCTTCACTCTGATGGAGTCTTTCTTCCGTGTTGCTTACTACAGAGAAAAGTCTTTCAGCAGCATCACGACATAGCTTCAAAACTTCTGCTCGTAAAACATTGAGGTGTCGCCCGGGTCAGCAAGTTGTGGAGCAGGTGGATATAAACGCAGCAATTAAGGCAGCATGGGAAGAAGTTCACTTCCTGACAGAACTGAACACAGGCGTGAAGTCCAGGAAACACAGCAAGCTGTCCACAGCCGGGGCTCTGGAGACTGCTGAGCATAGACCCAGCCCTATGGCTGCCCACCTGAAGACATACAAGAGAAGCGGAAGCCAGGAGAATAAACAACAACATTCTCCAAAGGCCCAGCAAAGGCTCTCAGTGTAGGGCAGTAGGGGCAGGAACCCCCCAGCTGGAGGCATGGCTCCAGGAAAGACCAGGAACAACGTCTGAGATCTCTGTCCAGAAGAGCACAGTGCTAGAACAGCTGAGATCCTGCAGAACCCTCCAGCTCCCAGGCCTCTGGTAGATCCTGCAGAACCCTCCAGCTCCCAGGCCTCTGGTAGACCCTGCAGAACCCTCCAGCTCCAGGACTCTGGTAGATCCTGCAGAACCCTCCAGCTCCCAGGACTCTGGTAGATCCTGCAGAACCCTCCAGCTCCCAGGACTCTGGTAGATCCTGCAGAACCCTCCAGCTCCCAGGACTCTGGTAGATCCTGCAGAACCCTCCAGCTCCCAGGACTCTGGTAGATCCTGCAGAACCCTCCAGCTCCCAGGACTCTGGTAGAGGACCCGGGCTTGAAGGAGATACCACCCAGGAAGGGCGAGAACACTTTTTTTTTTTCAATAGGGGCTGTTTGATCCCCTCACATGAGGGCTTTGTAGTTTTGTTCTGCCGTTGGGAGAACACCTCGGTTGGTTCCTGATCCTTCTTCTGGCTTTAATGTCTGTGGTGTTTGTGTTCAGCTGGAGCCTAGCCTGGACCTGGGATCTGGTCCAGTTTGGTCCAGCCTCTGTGGTCCTCATGCTCAGTGCCTGTTCTTGTGCTAAGAATGATTGTATTTGGTTTCTGATGTTTTCATCCTGCAGCAGTTTCTTTGTTTGACCCTGGTTTGTATTTGTTGGTGTGAATTTTGTCTGTTTTTTTCTCCACTTGCTCGTCATTCATCAAAGGTCCAATTCAAAATAATGATTTCAGGAGTTTCCACAAACCTCCTGAAACATAAACAGCATCTTGATGTCGTCACACATCGTGGGCACAGCGCACAAAACAGTCTGTCACTGGTTTGACTTGATGTTTTCAATCAGTCTTTGTGTTCCTCTACAGATTATCTCCCAGCTGAAGACCAGCCAGAAGAGTCGTTCTCCCCGCTGATATCTGACGGTAAGGAAACACACTCCCTTTTCAAAGCTTTCTTCATGTGGGCTGTCATCAAACACACCGTGCTGCTGTTTGGGTGTGGAAGCGTTGGACCGTTTCTCCAGAGGATGATCTTCCTCCAGTGGCCTCTGCATCTTTTCCCCAACTCCTATGAAAGCAGATGATTTTTCTCCACCGTTCAGCTCTTTGGGTTGTTTTTTCTTCAATATGAAAGGTGCTGAATAAATAAAGTTTGATTTGAAGTGATTTTGATTAGATTTGACGTGAAGCGCACTGATCCTCCTCTGAACGGAAGCTTTCTGTCACACAGACCAGGGGCCTCATTTATAAAACATGGTGCAGAATACCTACTAAATATCAATGCACGCTCAAAAGCCAAAAATGGTGTTCGCTAGAAAAAAGTCAGATTTATAAAACCAGCTACGCTCACCTGCATCCCTTTTCCCTCTATGAATCACAACTGGTTTGGAAAGCGGTGCAGTGGATTCTCCTCATGCCCCGCCCTGGACACGCCCGCTTTCTACCATATATGGTCGATGCAAAGTTCCTCCTGAATATTCTGCCTGCTGATCAGTGGACTTCTACGATCGGTCGTGGCAGAGAAGACATGGAACATTTAACGGAGAGTGAAGCAGACGTGCTTCTGTGGTGGAAGGAGGCAGGAGAAGGATATCTGGTGGAGACAGAGGAAGCTTGTGGTGTTGTGTCCTCAGAAGACGAGGGGTGTCCTCTACAGGTAGCTGCGGCGCTACAGGTCACGCTTTAGATGTCAGCTCGGATTATTGACAGAACTGAATGTGGATTGATGAGATCAGGATTTGATTGGTAACAATATCCTGAACATGTGACAGTTCCACCTGTCCTCAGGTTCTACCCCGGTTTGTTCTGCACACATCAGGCGTACTTACTCAAACCAAAGGACAATATGCTTACTGATATATTTCTTTAGGTGTATTGAAATGTTGCAAAATATACAAATAATCGCCGATTTCAGTACATTGCAATATACTGGAAAATATGGGAATATATTACCTAATATATTGCATATTTTCCATTTTATCAAAATAAAGAGAAGGAAAAGACATTGTCATACAGCTCTATTAATGTGCAACACGTCATGTAGAACAGAACAGAAGCTTTTATTTTGGTAGAAAGCTGATATGTAAACACAGCAGGAAACACTTCTGTAACACGACAGCTGCAGATTGTTTCCTGTCACCAAGGCTCTCTGGAGAACATGGAGGACCTGAGGTGTGTGGATCCTCACTGCAGACTGGAACAGATCAGTCAAGTCATGACGAGTTGTGTGTGACGTCTGTTTCGAAATGCAGTTTAATTAAAGATGCTCATAAAAAAGTCGACATGCTGCTCTTTATTATACTGTCTTGCGCTAATTCTCACTTCAAGTTAATTTATGTAAATCCCGACGTTGGCGTACGAGGTGGAGAACGCCGCTTTCAGACCGTCGGCAGTGCTTTGACTCTGGAACAGACCGGGCTGGATTCATGTCATCTTGCAGAAAATGGTTGTTTTCTATCTTCATACTCTGCTGAAAGTGGAAGCTTCACTCTGATGACAGTAATGTTGTATTTCTGGTCCTTAAGGAAACCTTCAGCTTCTCTGCACCATTGAAAAACTCTCCAGATTTAGTGTTTCTCAGCTCCCAGCAGAGAAAGCTGGTTGTGTCTGAGGATAACACTCTGAGGATAACACCGTCTGAATTTGGGGTGTGTGATGCAGCTGAGGTGTGTGAGGTGTGTGAGGTGCAGTGTTTCAGGCAGTCCCCTGTGCGCCCGCAAATTGCACGGGCAAAAACAAAGTTGCATGGGTTGCCCAACCCGTGTGAAATATCTATACTGAGGGTGTGGAAAACAATCGATGTTAGTAGATGCATCGCTGCGCGATGCGAGGGCATCGGCTCATTCAGCGGGTGTCAACGCAATAAATCTAGATTCATCTCGATGCGTTGTAACTCAAAACTTCTTGTAATAAACTCCGTGTTGAACATAAATGAAATGATGAACCACACCTGGCAAGTTATTACTTGTCCTCTTTGATTTTTAGTCCTTTCTCAGTCCAAAATTATACATTTCAGAATTCCTCAGCAAAACAAAACAACCTTTAAGTTTGTCCTTTTAAATGTCTGAGGAAAGAAAAGACAATCTGCTGGCCAGCAAATAAAAATAAAGCGCTTAAAGAGCTCTTAATGTTATTTGCACGTGCACGAGGCAAAGGAACACAGCTGTATATGTGCATATTGCCTGTGATTGCCTGGATTGAGCAACCAGGGATGGCGGGATGTAAGCTGGCTCCTCCTCCCCTCTCCTCTCCTCCACGGCCGGCAGGAAAGATGCCGACAGATTCCTCCTTCAGCAGCAGGAACGACAGCGCAGCAACCAGCAAAACCTCTCCACCGTCAGCGACAAACACGCACAGCAGTCCTCACCAGCCACTATTGAGGAAACATCAGACTGGCTGTATGAAGCGACAGGCTGCAGACCATGAGCGCCACGTGGCGTCTGCTGCTCAACCACCTGGTCATGTAGTGTAGATGTGCCGCAATCAGTGGACTGCCGTAAAACCGTCATCTTAACCCTTAAAGGGCGTTGCACTCCAAACCAACAAAATAAAATACCCAGATAACATAATATACCACGGTGTGAATAGATTACAACAACTTTAAATACAAATTACAGCTGGGTTTAAATGAAACAAAACAAATTACAGTTTGGTTTTAATGAAATAAAGTAAAATAAATGACAGCTGGGTTACATTTGCACTGCAGCAGCAGCTGAGTCTCACATGCCAAACTGTTTACATTTTCTTTGCACAAAACCCAGTTGTGAACGAGTATCAGCTGTTTTACACTCCCTGCTCCTCACTGCTGGATCCGCCTAAAAGAAGCAAATTAAATGGCAATTTTGCAACGGGAGTTTGAAGTGTACTTGTTAGCATCTACTAGCATTTTTATGTTAGCATAGTGTGTCGTTAGCATTTCTGAACTGTCATTTTCCAACCAAACACACTCGATGTTAACAGAACAACACTGCCGGGTCGGGAGCGCTGCTATTGGTCCATTCATTTGTAAAGAGACTTCTGGTAGGTCAGAAATCTGTTCCAGAAATTTGATCGTTTCTAGTCTAAGTTGGCAATATTTTTATCACTTATCATTTTATCAGCGCCCCTAAGAGGAGCCTGAAGTGCGGGGCGTGAAACCGTCATCACGTCATGAATGCACCATTTATACTCCATTTTCCAACACAATGTGGTGTGTGAGGTTTGTGAGGTGTGTGAGAAAAGTAACGGTATGATCTCCGTATACTGGATGCAGCAGAGTGGACATCATGATCAAATTGATTATTACTTTCTGGTTTCTTCTCACTATCAGCCACATATGTATATAAGTAGATGTTCACATGTAGAATCAGACTTATACCAGTAGACGTACCGCTGGCTTCTGATGTAGGAGTGTGGCCGCCATCTTGGATGAGGACTCTCTTGTTCAGTTTATTCACTTCTCTTGATGAGGTGTTTCCTTTTTCAAAATAATCAGAACTCATAAAATGTTCTAATACATTTTCACCTGCTTTGGTTTGTTAACAGCATGAACCTTTGACCCAGAGGACTTTGTACACTGGAGATCTTTGCTTTCATACTGAATATACTGTATATTGACCAGAAAATTATATTGGCTATTGCTGTCTGTGGAACTGAAACAAAATAAGAAAATAAAATGAAGGTACCATTTCCAGAAGATGATTCTCATGTCATTAGGTTTTTAGTCTCCTTTAGTCGAGTAACTTCTCTCCAAAAATAAGCACATTGTGCCGGAGGAAAAGCTCTTCTGAGTGAATCAGATGTTGATACAGCGAACAGACAGTGGCAGTAAGAGGGACTGGGGTCGTTTCAGAATAACATTTCACGTTTCTGATCATTTGTTTGAGTTCAGTTCTGTTGATCTGATCTGATCCTGTGAACACTGCATACTGCCCTGTTTTCAGCAGCGCTGACCGCTGTAGCTGTCCGTGGTGCTGAAATCTCATGCTGCGGTTTTTCACAACTCTTCAGCAAATAAGATGTTTCTGGAGCCTCAAACCAGAAGCCATCCAACGTTCACAAAGCACATCAAACACTCTTCTAATGTATATATGTGGTTTAGTCATCTCTGCCTGAACTGCAGTTTGTAATTTAGGAAGACTAAACCTGAGCGTTAAGAAGCACTCACATTTTTAAAAATGGAATCATTTATTTTTGAGGTGTCTTTCTTATTTTTTAACCGTATCATCTGTTTTAGCCAGTTTTAATTGACTCAAGACAAGATGACCTTTTGTTATTCTCTCATCCCTCTCCATGGGCTGGAGGGGATGCAGCCGCCATCGGCCACCGCCTGGCTCTGCCCCTGCAGAAGAGCTGGAGTGTCGCATGTGGCTGCAGAGCTCCAGGCTTCAGCCCCTCTGAGCGTGAGAGACCTGAACTCAGCTTCCAGGGTCTGCATGAGGGCCAGTGGTGTTCCGGTTGGCTGAGACCGTCACACCCAGACCAGACTGCCTCTCGAGCTCATGTCGCTGAAGATGAAGCTTCTGAAGTTCCGTGAGAAATACACTGAGGACTAACTTTCACTGTGCTGGCTGGGGTCCTTCAGAGACTGGAGCTAAAATTAAACATTTAGTTCACCTTCACATTCAGCGACAATGTCACTCCATGAATTTATAGTTTTAAATTCTGATGACGTTTGTTTTCTCTAAATGTCGACACAAGTCAAGCAATCTGCTCTTTACAGTGAGTCACATTTAATTAGTCCAGTGGGACCGCATCCAGTTTCACACACACACACACACACACACACACACACACACACACACACACACACACACACACACACACACACACACACACACACAGGAAGAAGCTTTGTATGTATGGCAGAAATGTAAAAAGCTGTTAAATGAGTCATATGAAGTGATCTGATTGTTTTTGTAATAATAAGGGTTCGTTCCTCCTGGGAGGATCACATTATCAGAAAGTCAGAAGAAAGGCAGGGTGCACTTACCTCAGCACAGTTATAGTTTATACATACAGATGAAATACTCTCTACTAATCAGTGCACGGCTACTTTTTGTGTTTCTGTGTCACACTCTCACGTTCTGCTGAATGTCTGCCCGAGGCAAGGTCAGCGGCTGTTCCCCGTTATCAGAGGCGATGAGAAGCCTTATCAGCCCTCCGACAGGGCAGCAAGCACACCCATCTCAACACGCGCACGTGCACACAAACGCACACACATGCTCAAACAGTCACAGCTCTCCTGCCATTTTCACGTGTGTGTGTGTGTGTCAATCACAAACACTGGATAATAAATTGAGTTAAATTCTTTCTATCTCCTCTTCCCTGCTCTTTCTTCTGAACTCTGCTCAGGTGTGTGTGTGCGTGCGTGCGTGCGTGCGTGCGTGTGTGTGTTTTTGCTTGTTTCTGTGTGATTCTTTGCACTCCTCCAGTTTTCCCTGACCAGGACAGTTTTGCAGAGAATGTAGTTGGAGACGCGGCGGCTTCCTGTGGGATTCAACAGGGACAGGGACAGGGACAGGGATGGGGACAGGGGCAGGGATGGGGACAGGGGCAGGGATGGGGACAGGGGCAGGGATGGGGACAGGGACAGGGACAGGGACAGGGATGGGGACAGGGATGGGGACAGAGACAGGGACAGGGACAGGGACAGGGATGGGGACAGGGACAGGGACTCTGGCTTGTCTTCCTCCATACAGAGGTGTAGAGAGGAGGCAGCTGCACCGTTTTGTGCTTCCCGTCTGTAAACGGGATGTCTGGGAATGCTCTGGGATTCCAGCGTCTCCAGCAGACCGAAGCACGGAGCTCTGGGGAGAATGAGGCGAGGCGGAGTCTTCTGCAGCGGTAATGAAAGTTGGTGCATCAACGTCTCAGTGTTGTCCAAATCAGGCAGCCCTCACCTGGAGACTTCATTTCTGAACTGTAAGCCGTTGTTCTCGCCGCGGGAATTAGCTTCTTGTTCTGGTGGGCGTCTGCATCCCACCTCGGTCCTGTGGAGCAGAGGAGCTGCAACATCTGGCCGGCCAGATAACAGAAGCAGAGAAAACACGTCCAGGCTCCCTGCTCACCCTGCTTGGGGATTTAAACACAGTAAGAATTCTCTTCGTCTGGTCTGGCTTCTTTCACACTGCAGCTGTGAGCTCAGACCACAGTGCTGGACAGTGTTATGCAGTTACGACAGCTGCTCGCTTGGGGGCGCTGTCACCTGAAATGGACTCTGACCGGAGAGGACGGCAGTGATACTTGGTATGTCGAACATGAAGGGTGTGAAGTTAACCGCCTCGTCCTCAGGGCTCCCTGTGGTCAGGGCGCTCTCTGCTCGCCGGCCGGTTTCCGTCTGAAGCTGTAAACTGAGCAGTCTCACTTCCACAGAGACACCAAACCTGTTGAGCCTCGTCACCATCAGCACATCTCTGTGTTAGGGCTGCTCCATTTGGCCTAAAAATAAAATCCCGATTATTTTCTCTCAAATCCGATTTTTCGATTTTGACTTTTTGTAAAATTAAAATTTTCTTTGTTTGGATTCAACAAATCCCCAGTCCAAAACTTACAGTCACGTTACTGATTGAATAGTGCAAAAATGTCAATTATAACATCCAAAGTGAACAATCAATCTCAAATATGCGTCCTTATTGCCAGTGAACTTAATTCTGTTGCAAATAAACACAAGAATCCCCTGAGATTAAGAGCAGCTTATCTTAACACACTCCAGGTCCCTGTTCTTACTTAAAACAAAAAATAAAATGAATGAAGTCACTTTTTGTAAAAGAAAAATACCTTACAGTGTAAAATAAATCTCAGTCAGTCGGTCGGTCGGTCGGTCGGTCAGTCAGGTGAGGTAGGAAGGCCGCTCAGGTAATATGCTGCAGTCACAGTCTCCCTCTGGTCTTACTTCAACAAAAATCAATGAACAGTGGAAACTCTGTGTCACACCGAAGGTATTTGGCTCGACCTGACTGAGGTAGCGGCCCGCGGTCCAGCCGGGAGCCACAGTGTGAACACCTTTTTCACGTTGGGTCGACCTACTTTTGGGTGGAGCCGGGGCCGCTTCGAGGAGGAGGTCAGAGGTCGATCTGGATGCCCAAGTCGGTATGAACGCAGCCTAAAACTTCACTTCCCTGGGCGAATGTCACTTCTCCGGCAGCAGCCATGCTTGTTGTTGTTAGTTACCAGACGCTGAGCGAAGAAAGGCACGCACTTCCGTCATGACGTCATGAGACGGGCCGGAGAAACTACGGTGGCTTAGAGGCACCAAAAAGGACCTGCTCATGTGAAAAGCCGAAATCGCTCACGTACGGTTTCAGCGTTTTTAACATCTTCTTAACCCAAAAAGTCGGTTAAGATTCAAAATCGATTAATCGTGCAGTCTTCCTCTGTGAAACATTCAGTTGAGTCTGGCTAAATGGCTCCATAGCGCCCCCTACGATCATCAGGCATTTGTCAGCCCTGCTCCGGTCATCATGGTTCACCATCCAGGATCATTCAGAAGCAGTGCAGCCTGTGGGAGGCAGTGAGAGCCGGAGCGTCAGACCAGCAGAAATACAAATGTGTTTAATTGACACATATGCTGACGATTTAGTATCATCTTAATCAAATCACAACACCAGATTGTGTCAGTTCGTGGCTGATTCTGCAGCCTGGTTGTGGAGTGGAGGTATTTTCTTATGTCTCTCAGTGATTCAACCGTATCTGAAAGAACGGATCAGATCAGAGAGGAGAGTATAAAGTGAAAATAGAAATCCCCTCTGCTTTTGAGGTGGTTCTAGGGTTTTTTCAGGACGTGGACTGAATGCAAAGAGAAGCTTTGTTTCCTTTTTCATGCAGTTCAACAAGCCTGTGGAGCCTTTGGCTGCATCCTTATCTCTTCTTCCTCTGTCTCTTCCCTACTTGTTCTCTTTCAGCTCAGCTTATTGTCTTTGAGGCCCTGAAGGAAGGGATTTTTGGTTTTATGATGAAGGACAGGGTGTTGCAGAGAGGTCAGAGGAAGCGCTCGCTGCCTCTCTCACAGTGTTTAACCCAGCATACAGAGAGGTGAACGCCACATGGTCGTGTTGAGGCTGAGAGGCTGCGGCTTCGTGTTTCTCCTCCTATTCAACACAGTGCAAAGGAGAGTTTGGAGACATTCTGATTAAAACTAAACAGTTGATGGTGAATGTGGGACGTTGCTCTGGTCAGTATTGTAATGAATTCATCTGAAAAAGTCAAAAACAGACATTTAGACATTTTCTGTCAAGAAGAATAAAAGACAATGCCTCTTGAGTTTAAAGCATTTTAACTTGACAGCAGATGAAATTCACTGAAGAACAGAGAATCAAACTTTTTTGTTTCATATATTCTGATCTTTCTTCTATTTATATAACATGCTGCATGTATGTCTCTCTCTCTCTCCCTTTCTCTCTGCCTCTCTCCCCCTCTCTACCGCCCTCTCTCTCCCTTGCTCCCTCGTTCGTTCCCTCCCTCTGAAGCATCAGACTCTGTTCAGCTCCATGTCTTCATGCTGATCGCTCTCAGCTGCTGCTCCAGTGTTTACGCTGCAGGATACCATCCTAAACACTGAGCCGTCCCTCCGGAGCGGCTCATGTGAACGCCGCTGTCCAGGGTTCCCATCCCTCACAGAGGGTCGTAACCACGAGCTGGTTCGACTTTAAATCTTCACTTTCTGCACCGCAGACGTGATTTCTGAGCATGTGTCTGTCTGGACGCTTCCTGGGAGCAGCGGCTCTGTCTGGAGGTCCAGGGGCATCGCCCGGGGGCCTGGGGGGGCCTGGGGGGGCCTGGGGGGGCCAGAGGCCAGTTTCAGGACTGGACCACATCCTGACGTCCAGAAAGGTCTGAACTGTCGGCAGGCTCCAGCTTTTGCTCTGTCCGACCGTCAAATACATGACTGTAGAATACCAATCTGCTGGCTCTGCAGGGACGAGCTGAGGGAGGAAAGACGCCGTTCTCCAGATCTACAGACGCACCGAGGCGTCGGGACGGTTCAGTGGATGATCTGACAGGATGATCTGACAGGACTGTACGGTGTGAAGTGAGGATGAACTCCTTCATTATCAGCCTCATTTCAGGTTTCATTTCTTGCCAGTGGTGTGGAAACGCAGGTGAAGTGAGAATCAGACACTGAATATAATCTGACTGAAGCCGAGTGGATGGACCGAGTGGGACAGACTCCCACCGTCTGATCAACATGTATTCATACTGTCCAACATCAGGAGACAAACGCCGCTTCAAAACTGGTTTAAACTGGAGCCTTCAACACGCTGTCGTCTCTGAATCAGTTGTGTGACGGCTCTGCTGTGTGGAGGCTGCACACTCATCCAGACGTCTCCACCCTGACCTCCACACCTCTGCTCACCAGTCTGAGCCCAGACCTTTGACCTCTTCTCTGTTTTGTCACTGAGATCAAGGACACAGTGGATCAGGACTGAGGGCTGGAAGGAAACCGGCAGAACAAATCGATGAGCTTTGACCTCCTGAAATCATGGAACTTGAAATCACTAAATCCTCTAGAAACACACTGGTGTGGACTTCTGATTGGCTGCAACTGCTAACATCAGCAGGTTCTGCTGCAGCAGATTTAGTGAGGAAGTTGAAAAGTTTGCAGCATTGCTGAGATTTTACTCAAGTAACGAATGAGAACCAGAGAGACTCAGTCACTTCTCAGAGTCTGTGATGGACCGGAGACTCCAGTTAGCTCCCAGTGACCCTGGCCAGGGTGGGGAGGTTCATCACAAGACTTTGACGACCACATTCCTAGACTTTATGAGGAAACGGTGTTCTGAAGCAGCAGGTACAAACATCTGGAGCGGATCTTTCCTGTGAGTAACTTGGCTTTATTGGAGAACACAGTCCAGTGATCAGAAGTGCTGCAGGCTCGGATGAGTCAGGTTCAGCAGTCTGAATGTTCCTGATCTAATCTCTCTGAAGACCCTCATGTGGAACCTCCCTCCCCCGGATACTGACCCTCAATCACAGCGTCCCACCCAGGGAACCCGTCCTCTGAGCTTCGTTCTGTTACTTCTTTTCTTTTCTCAGTTGTTCTCTAGCAGACTGTAGAGCCGAGGTGTCCTGCGTGTTTTATCCGTGTCTGTGCTTCAGCACACCTCAGTCTGATGCTGAGGTCTCTTCGGGCTTGTAACGAGCCTGAAACATGAGCCTGAAGCATGCAGGACGCCGGCCCTCGAGGCCCAGAGTTTGAAAGCATCCGAGTGAAGTGGAGGTCCTCAGCCTCGCCTCACCGCTGGCTGCACCGCCACTGCACTGGTGACGAGTGGACCAACAGCCTGGAGCTTTAGCGCATCCTCCAGGGAGAGATGGAGGAGGAGGAAGAGGAGGAAGGTCATCGGCTCGCTTCCTCTCACATCGCCTCTGCAGGCCTCCAGGCTATCCTTTACAGCACCGTCAGGAAAATGACTCTGCAACTCAGCACAACTTTCACAGGAGTTGAACTCTTTCAGATTAATTGATAAGAAAGGTCTTTGTCTCAGTGTAAGGTCATAAACAGGCCGAGCAGGAAAGTCAAACCTCTAATTCTTCCTCAAACCGGCAGCGCTACGTTTAGCTTCTTTAGTAAATCACTGGAAAAAAGCAAAGACTCAGTATCAGCGCTGGAGATCTCATTTTAATTCAGGCACACACACACACACACACACACACACACACACACACACACGAGGAGAGAGGGTGAGTTTCCTCAACATGTGTCCTGTGGAGGAAGGAAGTGCTGTGCTGGCAGCCGCCCCCTGCTGAGAGCTTCACTCCTCTGCAGGCTGGAGCTGAGTGCTGCATACAGATGTCCAGGGTGAGCCTCCGGATGCCTTTTCCACAATCCAGAGGCTTGTAAAGTATGCTCCAGTCTCGACAGGGGCAGATGAGCTTGTTAGCAAACTTTCGTCCATGTGGTTGTAGCTTTACTTTCCTACATTGTTGCGTGTTGTAGTTGAATTTTGTTTTCATGCATCCTTTACTCTGGATACCTGGTTTCAAATTAAATGTGAGACTTCATAAAAAGTGCTGAAGATGGGCAAAAGGCCGTTTACAGAACTCGCTGAAGGTCTTATCTGTCACACAAAGACTTTGGAATCAATATGGCCGCCAGTTTAGTGCCTCATCACCACTATCCAGTGTTTCCACCGGACGCGACGCAAATTTTTTGCGCGATGAGATTACAAACAAAGTCAATGTAATGACGCGATTGTCCCTCAATCTTGAGTGGTGGGCGGCGGACGGTGATCGTTTCCAGTGAAAACATCACGCACCCGTTGACCTGCACTGCCACTCACCGCCGCTCGATGATCACCACCCTCCGCTTCATCGGTCGTCGCTTGAGTTGAAATAATTGAACTTTTCAAGCAAAGTCGCGCCAGGACAGCCTGTCAGCGTGGAGGTCTTCACGGACGTGCTGACGGAGGGCAGCAGGGCTCCGACCACGCAGAACAGTTGGCGTGATGCCAATGCGAGTGGCGTGTGGCGTACCACTTCTGGTGGAAACCGGGCGTCAGCCTGAAGCAGCGCTGGAACCGGCCGTCCGGCAGCTCCTGCAGAAGACGGTGGAACTCACCGAGCTCAGACCGCCTCTGTGGCGCAGCATGCAGCCAGAAGCGATGCCGCCGCCTCGCCGCAGCCGATGCTGACTTCCCCATGTCAGATACAGAGCAGCGATGGTGGCAGGCGGAGCCAGCGCAATCTCAGTCTTTAATTGTAAAAGCTCTTCTCATATTCATAAAAACAACGCAAAGTGCTGAACAGTAAAAACAGTCATTAAAACAAAAAAGAGCAAAAACCGCACCAGCGATCAGTATGGAGAGAGAGAGAGAGAGAGAGAGAGAGCCGGGTGCACACAGGACTGTGGGACAAACATCAGAAGAATCCTGCCCACTGCTGCTGTGCAGGAGACGGTGATGTTTCTGCAGGATATTTTGTTTTGCATATTTGTCCCAGCATGGCGCGATTTTGTCACGCAAATGAATTCACTCACCAGCGATAAAACTTGCGTCGTCATCTGTCGAGCGACTGCAGTCGCGTTAAACGCGTCCGGTGGAAGCACGGCGTAAGACTCTAACTGATCCGGTCATGACTTCAGAATACAGTGGCTCCTGTAGGACTGGAAGTCTGCAGACGAAGCTCTGTCGGTCAGACACTCCTCTGTGGTCTTTATGCAAACAAAGCTCCGCTCTGAGATGAGCAGGGTGTAATGGAATGATGGGTGGAATCGAGGCTGTGTGAACGCTGCTCTGCTCATCAGCTTCTGTCTGGATGAACGGATTAACACGGACTTCCTGAGGATGGCTGTGCTCCAGCCTGGTCTGTAACACTGTTCAACATCTACCGTTCTGATCTCAGTAACTCTGTCAGCAGCCATCAGGAGCGTTCCCGCCGTCACAACATCTGCTCTTCTCCACTGTCCTCAGGAAGGAAAGCCCTGTGGCTGCTGCTGCTGCTGCTGCTGCTGTCCTTTACCTTCCTTCTCTTCGTGTTTGTGCATGTTTTCTGCCGTGCACCGGATTCTTTCACTGTGCAGTTACAGTGCAACGTGCAGCAGACAGTCTCTTCCATAAAGCCACTTCACACACTTACTAGAAATAAACCAGCCGTTTTGGTGAGTGCTCAGATTTTCTTGGGAAAAGTGCACAAGCAGATGGACATGCTCCTGAAACTGAAGAGGAAGAAAGAATAAAGAGCAGTCTGGCTGTTTTAATAAGCAAGCAGACGCTGGTATTTAAAGAGAAAAATGTTTTCTAAAGTCTTGACATTAAGTCTAAAACCGAAACGTCATCAGTCAGTTCCTCTCTTCAGCTAGGGTGTGTGTGTGTGTGTGTGTGTGTGTGTGTGTGTGTGTGTGTGTGTGTGTGTGTTCTCGTATTTCTATCCTTGTCGGGGCCAAATGTCCCCACAAGGATAGCAAAACGTGGAACGACGTGCCTTGTGGGGACCTTTTTCCGGTCCTAAGTAGGAGAAACAGTGTTTTCTTGACCATGTTGTTGTTACTGAAAAAAGTAAAAGTGCAAAAACATTTCTTTAGGGTTAGGCTTTGTTGTGGTGTGGGTTAGGGTTAGGGTAAGGGTCAGGGTTAGGGGCTCGACATGAATGGGAGTCAATGGACGGTCCCCACAAGGATAGAAATACAAGACTGTGTGTGTGTGTGTGTGTGTGTGTGTGTGTGTGTGTGTGTGTGTGTGTGTGTGTGTGTGTGTGTGTGTGGGCGTTCTCGTATTTCTATCCTTGTCGGGGCCAAATGTCCCCACAAGGATAGCAAAACGTGGAACGACGTGCCTTGTGGGACCTTTTTCCGGTCCTAAGTAGGAGAAACAGTGTTTTCTTGACCATGTTGTTGTTAATGAAAAAAGTAAAAGTGCAAAAACATTTCTTTAGGGTTAGGCTTTGTTGTGGTGTGGGTTAGGGTTAGGGTAAGGGTCAGGGTTAGGGGCTAGACATGAATGGGAGTCAATGGAAGGTCCCCACAAGGATAGA
The DNA here is from genome assembly GCF_902148845.1 of Salarias fasciatus. Lineage (NCBI taxonomy): Eukaryota > Metazoa > Chordata > Actinopteri > Blenniiformes > Blenniidae > Salarias > Salarias fasciatus. The sequence goes on along the minus strand of NC_043752.1, from coordinate 21,097,555 downwards.
AATACAAGACTGCGCGCGTGTGTGTGTGTGTGTGTGTGTGTGTGTGTGTGTGTGCGCGCGCGCACCAGCTACTGGGCCTCCAGGAGAACTACAGTGTTTTCAGCGTTTCTATGGAAACCAGCCTCATTTCCAAAGTGCTGCCTTGTCAATGTAAAACTTTTCTGAAATGAAAATGCAGAAACGGTGTGAACGTGACCGGAGAGCGTGTGGCTGTTTTTCTGACTCTTCTTTGGCCAGACGTGAACCTGAGCGAGGTGAGGCTGCTCTGAACCCGGTTCTGAGGTGAGGAAATGTCTGGGCACAACAGCGTCGTGAAAACATGTGTTTGCTAAATACCTGGTTATGTGTAGACATGTCCTCTGGTCCTGAATCCAGATGGGATTTTCCCTCGTCATTCGGTTGTTTTGGGGGCTGCGGTGTGTCTACGTTTTGGTGTGTATCTGTGGGTTAGCATGTTGAAGTGTGCTGGCTGTTTTTATTCTTTTCTCTGAAATGCTGCTGCTACCTGCTATCAATAGATATTATTTTGTTATAAAGCTGAACTGCATATCTATATATTGCGTTTAATACAATCGAAAGTATTTTTCAGTGCTTCCTGTTAGAAATAGGGTCGGACCAGCCGAGTGTGAGGATGAAGTCTCATCAGGTTGTAGTTTTGGTGACACTGAGTCTGAGAAACACTCAAGTCCAGAGAAACGATGCTGAGATGAAGGTCTGAGTCTCCAGTCTGGATCCTCATTTCAGCACTGATCCTGCCATCTAGTGGCGACTGGGCCTCAGCGCAGCTGGACTGCAAACCGGGCGCATGCACGTGTTCGTGTGTGCGTGCGTGTGTGTGTGTGTGTGTGTGTGTGTGTGTGTGTGTGTGTGTGTGTGTGTGTGTGTGTGTGTGTGTTGTCCAGCTCAGCACAGAGCCACAGCTGTAAAGGAAGAAATCAGACAGGATTCCTGCAGAGTTTTAAAACGCTGCATTTATTTCCATTGTTAATTACAGTCATTACGGCTGTTTACCCTGAGGAGGAGGACGACACACAATACACACTACACACTGCACACAATACACATTACACACACAACACACTGCACATACAACACTCTGCCTTTTGTATATTTTTCACATTATAAGTCTGCTCAAACTGTGCTTTGATGTAAAGAGAACATTGTCACACACTGACCGAGTGTTTTCTGGTGTTCTGTTGTGTAATGATGTGTGTCGTGGTTCAGTAGTTGCAGGCCTCAAACAGCAGTGTGGATGTTACAGTGTGGGTTTGTGCATGCAGCTTTAGAAAAGAATGCTGTGTTTAGAGCTTTTTGGGAGCATGGACGAAAGTGTTGTTCAATGTGTTTTAGGAACTTTAACAAAAACTGTGATAGTAGGAAAATCCATGACTTTGCTCCTTACGGCCACTAGAGGAAGCTCACGGACCGCTGCTGGGACGCACGCCGCAGTTTGAGAATCAGTGTGATGAATGAGTGTGAAGTGAGTGGGAAGGTTCAGCCTGGGTCGCCAGAGAGGATCTGCGCTGAATGTACTCCAGTTTGAGTCAATCCCTCATCGGAGCGTCAGGCCGGGTCCGGAGGATGAAGCTGAGATCAGCAGATCAGCCACGTTTCAGCCTCTGTTGTTAGAATAAAGGCGCCTTTTCTGTAAGGGAGGCGATATTCTATTGTTCAGGTCCCTGCAGCTGCTGGGGGGAACCCCTCCCTGCAGGTCAGTGGTGATACGACTGAGGATTTCTGATTGGAGAACAGGACAGAGGAACAGCTCTGAACCGGAGGTGGAGATCCCCCGAGACACTGGCCTTGAAACACTGATTTAATTAAAGTATTGCTGCAATAATCATCCAGTAATAATTACAGCTGTTCCTCAGCCCTTCCTCAGCTCTTCATCAGCTCTTCATCGGGTCTTCCTCAGCTGTTCCTCAGCCCTTCCTCAGCTCTTCATCAGCTCTTCATCGGGTCTTCCTCAGCTGTTCCTCAGCCCTTCATTGGCTGCTCCTGTTGTCTCAGAGCCTGTAACATTCCTTTTCCTGGAGAAAACACAGGGATGAAGTGGAAAACAGCAAAGTATTGAATCCAGCAGAAGAACTGTCTGTAATCATGATGAAATATTCTCTAAAAAACAACAAAGTCAACACACACACACACACACACACACACACACACACACACACACACACACAATATTTTAATATTTACACATTCTTAGTGACAGCTACTATTCATAATTACCTCCACCAGGAGGTCATGGAATCACGTCGGTTGGTTGGTTGGTTGGTTGGTCTGTTAGCAACATTACGGAAAAGTAATGGACGGATTGCAATGAAACTTAGTGGAAAGGTGGGTCTTGGGCTAACTTAGAATTGATTAATTTTTGGTGATGATCCGGATCACTGTCTGGATCCAGGAATTTTTTTTAAGAATTCTTTATCATTGAGAGGTAGGGAGTCTTTCACGTAGTTGGGCAGGCCCGCCGACAGGGGGGACAAACGGGTCTGTTGTCCCCGGCCCAGGGTTGGGGGGAGGGCCCAGAATAAAAGGTGCGGGTGGAGGGGTGGGGGGGTGGGGGGGGGGGGGGGGCATCCAACACCCTACTCACGGCTCCTGACGCAGCATGCAGGCGCCGTGACGCACGCCGCTCGCCGCACGCCGCTCGCCACTTTTCATCAGATATGGTGTTCTTATTGTTGATGGTGAGTGATTTGAGCTGTGGTGGAGGTCGAGCGCTCTCTGAGTGCCAAATTCTAGTTCTATAATATTGTTGTGTCATTTATTGGAGTTTTACCTTCACTAGATTATTTTTTTAAATAAACTGTCTTCTGAAAAATTTAAAAGAAAGAAAATAATGCTGGGAAAAGACACAACATGATCTGTTGATTGTTGCATCTGAAGCCAAACCAAACCATGACATAGATTCATGAAATGCTTTTAATGTGAAAGGTCTTGAAGATCCAAAACAAACTTCAGCTGTGGGAAAAATGAAGAATTGAACTGAAGCTGAGATGTTCTTGTCTTAATTTCTCCTCCAGAAAAGAAGCTCGTGTCCATCTTCACAATACTTTCAAAGTTAAAGCCCAAAGATTAGCAGCTATAAATATTTCATTACTTTGAAAGTGCAGGGAATCTGACATTCCTGTCAGTAATCCTCTGCAGATCAGGATGTGTACTGCATCAGTTTCTTCCACCTCACTATAAATCTTTCAATTGTTCTGCAGTTTTAAATCCATAGACGTTGACTGGATTCAGCCACATGGTACTCTCTGATGATATAAAAGCTGTTCCTTCCATTTCCACAGTAAGTGAGCTGCTCCTGATTCAGAACAAACTCTGAAATGTGTTTTCTTTGAGTTTCAGGACGTAAGCTGGATTCATAAGAAACACACTTACAGATGCAGAATAGTCTTGAGAATAATACTAAAACTTAATGCTTTCTGTTGATGCTTTTCTTCTGTTCTCTGCAGTATGTTATCACCATGTAGGCACTGAAAGCGTCATTTTCCCAGCCCTGATATCATGTTTCCTCTGTGAAGCTGAGGAGGCTGACTCTGGAGGAGCAGCCGGCGTCTGGACGAGCTGCTGGGATTGATTGATGGTTGAGGACTGAGTATTCTTGGTCCAGGTTTGCTTGTTGTTCTGCTGAAGTTCTTCAGAGCAGGTTCCCTTCCTGACTCTCCCAGCTGCCTCGGAAAGGAGGCCTGGCCTTCCTGAAGACCTGGAGGCCAGTGGCTCTGCTCTGTACGGACTACAGAGCTTCATCTAACAGACTGAAGAACATCTTAGAACTGATCAGACGGATTTTGTGCCTAAACAGAACAACTATCGACAACATCTGGTGTCCTGGATGTCTGTATCTGATACTGTTAACGTTGGCATGGAGTGTTTTGGCCAGACGGCCTTTGGCAGCGTGGATGGATCATGTTTGGTTTCTGATCTCAGGGCTTATGGGTGAGTCGGTGTCCCTGGCTCACAGCAACGTTTGATCTTCTGGAAAGGGCATTTCAGGGTTTGGCCAGGGTTCTGTTTCTCAGTCTGTTTATTTCAGGACCAAAATACCATACATGTCAGGAAAACGTGCATTCAGAGGCTGACTTCCTGTCTGGCTCTGCCAGGATGGTTAACGAGGAGGAACCACATCAGTGCTGGTTCCTCTTCTGCAGGTTCATAAGGAACCAGCAGAACTCCAGTGGAGGAGGTTCCTTCATGAAGAGTCGATCACCACGTTGTGATGATTGAAACTTTTTTCTCTGCTTGATTTTTGTGATTGTTAAGAACAAATTTAAAAGGAGCTTTGAAACCCTCCTCCTCCTCTCTTCTCTCCTCCTCTCCCCCCAAGACCGGCCACTGTTGACACTTAATTAAAGCTTTCATTAGCTCCCTGAAGAGAGTCAAATGACTCTCTCTCTCTCTCTCTCCCTCCCTCTCTCTCTCCCTCCCTCTCTCTCTCTCTCTCCCTCCCTCTCTCTCTCTCCCTCCCTCTCTCTCTCCCTCCCTCTCTCTCTCTCTTCTTCCAGTTGTCTGTGTGATCGTTTCCAGATCTCCGTGGTGTTTGAAGTTGCAGCCTCCTCTCTGCTGTAGTTTGTCTCACATTTTGAATTTATTTCTCCTTTTCAATCATGCCATCATTTTCTTTTATTCCCAGCAGGTTAGAGGTTAAAGGTCGCGTCGGTATTAATCAGGACTGAGATTACAGAGCTCGGCTTGTACTGGTAATACTAAGGGAATTTAGAGTGGATTTGTTCTTGTCTTTATTTTACATTTACTGCTGAAGTAATGTGAAGGTAACTAAAAGTAATCTGATTAAATCAGTAACTAAAGTGAGTTACAGATTACGTTTCTTGACAGATAAGCTGTTGTATTGTGTGATTTTTGAAGTCAGCCCGGTCACAGTTTGGAGCTGATCTGAGACATCACGTTTCGAGCTGAATGCTGAACGCCGCACAGAAAAATGAGACTGCCAGCTCAAGACACAAATAATCCTGTTGAGGAAACAAAAAGCCAAACATATTTCTGCACAAGTGTGCATAGTTATGCATAATGAGACGCATTTCCAGGACATTACGAGGCGGAGGCTGACGATCACTGCTTGTTATGCACAGCGGCTGAGATGATGTAAGGAAAGCTCATTTTCTGGCTCTCATTTGTTTGTTGTGTTTTACATTGGACTGCCATTGTGGGAGGCACAGCAACCCCATCATGAACATCCTCTTCCCACATGTTCATAAAAATTCCCATTATTCCCAGGCATTTTGAGCCCCCTGAGAGAACAATGGAGGGGCTTCTCCATCGCGGACCCTTAAATTAGCGCCGTGATGTATTTATGGCAGTCCTGTGCGACATTAACGTTTTGGGAGGGAAAATGATAGCACATTCAGCTGTGTTGTAAAGGCCCTGTAAATCTGGCGCGTTGCATTTAGCATGCTTTATTACGCTGGCTGTCGAGCGTCTCATCAGCAACTACTTCCTCCAAGCTCACACTCCTCCTTCCCTCTGTGGCTTTAATTGTCTCACTCCATCACTTTCCATTCTGCCAGCTCAGCCGTCTCCTCTGCTCTCCTCACATTCTCCCCTCTGCTTCATATTTTTGATCTGCATTTGTTCTTGATTCCGACATCTGTCACCTCCACGCCGTTGATTCTCTGCTGCTTTGGGTTGCTGCAGCTCTCTGAATCGCATTGTTTTCTCTCACACCGTAAATGGAGAGAAATGAACCGTGGCTGCTGAAGATTTAAAAGCTGAAGTCGTTCGCCTTTTTGTTGTGGAATCAATGTGAGGTGACAGCAGAGGCACTCTGATGGACATGCGGCTCCTCCGGTTGAACTACCATCGTAAAGACTATTGAAAAATGTCCGCTGCGCTGTAGGAGACACTAATCTATAAGCACGAAGCCTGAAAGAAGAGGAGGGTCCGAGCAGACCTCCCCGAGAGAAAACCTCATCAGCGGCTAACGCAGGCCTTCTTAGTTCAGACGATTCGTGGTTAGAATTCACTTCAATGCAGAAATGTTCATCTTCTCATTCACTCATTCATCTTCTGTGCTGATTTACCTATATGTTTGTATTGTTTGCCATTCAGTGAAGTAATCTTTGTATTAGTGTCTGTTGTATGCTAGATGTATACTTTATGTTGCTGCTTTGTGAACACGGGCTTCTCGTAAGAAGCTCACGATCAGAGGAGCAACAGGCCTCCTTCCTGTCCCGTGTTCCGACCGACACCCATCGCCATGCCGGGTCAAGCTTAGAGAGCTGTCCTCCTGGAGGGACTGCACACACACACACACACACACACACACACACACACACACACACACACAGCTGATACAGAGACATTGTTTGATTCTCTCAATTGTATTTCATTGCATTCCTCACAGTGACCTGAGGTGGACACAGCTATGCTGGAGGCAGGAAACCTCCAGAAACGACAGAAAGTCCAGCAGAGAGAAGCTGCTCCTCCTCTGACACACTGCTGGTGGGAACTTCACACACACAGGATGGAAAACACTCCGGAAAACCAACAATCGGCCGGGAGGAGAGCAGAGCTGTGTGTCTGAAGCACAGACACTTTACCGTCTGCAGAGCTTCTAGCTTTTATGACAGTGCTTCTCAACATTACCTGTGCGGCGTGCGTTCTGAATGTGTGACCGTGCGGAGGCGTGATGGCACAGATGGTTTCTGGGTAATTAATGAGAAGGCCGCTTGAGCCACAGCGATCAATAAATGTAGTGTGAAAGGTGATCGGGTGACAAGGAGGCCGGGACGCCAAGATCTGCTGAGAGCAGTGTGTGTGTGTGTGTGTGTGTGTGTGTGTGTGTGTGTGTGTGTGTGTGCGTGTGTGTGTCTGGCAGGTAGCTGCAGCTTCCTCGGTCTCCTCTTCATATCTGAACATGATTTGTGTTTGGGACGCCGGGCGAACGGGCAGGCTCGGCACATCAGGAGCAACTGGAGGAAAAAGTAATCTGTTACATCTGGAGTTTGTTCCTTCAGTCAAGCAGAAAGCAGCCCTGCATGCATTAAAGGAAAAGTAATGAGTTAATGTAGGCGAGGAGCGGAGTGAATCTTAGAAACTGTGTTTTCGGCGCTGGTCCTTCCTGAAGTGACATTTTGCTTCGATAAGCGTGTAAATAAGAGACGGTGAGGAGCTGGAGCAGATGAAGGAGGACCATGATGGAGCCGATGAGCCGCGGCTGTGTGTGTGTGTGTGTGTGTGTGTGTGTGTGTGGACAGCTGTACCTGCTTTACAGTATCCTCCCCATGTAAAACAATAGATTTTCCAGCTCTCACAGGAATGGGGATCACTTCTCTATAATTAACTCTTCACTCAACTTTCCACTTGTCAACCTTCCTCATTGCTGAAGAAGACAAACTGTAATGCAACAACCCGGAAACCATCCGAACCCCGAAACCATCCCAACCATGTGAAACTGGAAGTCCTGTAAACACAACAAGAAACAGAGCAGCCGCGGGGCCAGGCTCTGACTCTCTTCGCTGGCTTCCTGTTGTAAATCTAGACTTTAAAATCCATGTGATCAGCCAGACTCCATCAGGTGCTAAAGAGCTGTTGGTCCCACAGGATCCGGCAGAGCACTGGGTTCTCAGAGTGCTGCTTCCTGGAGGTTCCTCTGTACTACTAAGTACCAGTTCACGTAAAATCAAACGCTACCCGGTACCTGAAGTCGTCCTTGTGACTGTGAAGGAGTGGAGGAGTAGACGGTTTAGGCCAGACCTGAATGCAGCATTGCGCGCACTCGAGAGTGTTGACGTCAGTAGCTAGCATGTCAACAAAGCAAGCGTGACTAGAAAACGCTCCAAAGTACACCTCCTTGTTTCAAAATGTGATTATTACACTTGCTCGGAATACTTCTAATCTTTATTCTCAAGGCTGAGGAGCGACCGGCCTCGGCTCTACGGCTACAACTCCTGCGTTCAGCTCCGTTAGCACGCTAGTATCCGTTAGCCAGCTCGCATTGATTAGCATGCCAGCGTCTGTTAGCCTGCTAGTCCAATAGCGCCTCGTCGTCTGCTGCCACCAACACATTAACTCTGATTACCGCATGAACAAAGAAAGCACCGAAAACCGGTACCGATTCCCAGATAGCGGGAATTGGAACCGTATCTGAGCGCTACCCATCCCCACGTAGCATCGCCACGGAGGCTGTTGGCGGTGGTTAACAGCAACCCATAGCCGTCGTCTGTCATTTGCAGATGAAGTAAGACATTTATTAAGTACTTATATTGACACTGAGGTTAGAGCTGGTACTTGTACTGATCATTTAAAAAGTGTATCAGTGCATCTCTTAAATGCTGAATATATTTACTGTGGGCATCAATCAGACCCGTGGTATTGGATTTAAGACTCCGTTTGTACAGCAGTGACAGGCTGTAGTGATCAGATCTGTAGAGTTATGATGAGTTTATCCAACCTGAAAAAGTCAAACTCACACAGATATTACGATTAAAATCAACTGCAGCGTTTGACCATAAGAGAATAAATGCTCCTAAAAGTGTTAATGCCTCTCGCCGTTTCTGTCCATCCTTATTTCACTGCTCCACTCGCTCGTTCTCTGTATCCAGAGGAAGACAGAGTACACATTAACTATTGATAATCTGTGGAACAGCATCACATTCAGAAATAAAATCGCTGTCTAAATGTATTCAGAGACTGCTCATAAAACTGTAATTATACACATTACTTTGAATATGAAATGCTGGCTGACAGTTATTGTCAGGGCCTAATAAAAGTCATGCATCTCGTCGGCCTGCAGTAACGCAGCGCCTGACGGAGGCGGCTCCCAGACCTGCTGGAGCTCGCACTCCTTCACTCCTTCACTCCTTCGCTCCTTCGCCTTTCTCTCCTGGTTACTGCTCCGAACACGCTGAACTGAAACCGGAGACGCTGACCTGCAGGACACTTGGACCGAGGCAGTAACGCTCGCTTCGCTGTCATTGTGTTTATGAATAATGCACGTCGTCCTATCACAGCATACACCATCATTAAAACAGGTGTGTGATTGGGGCCATGCTGCAGCTGAAATGATAATAATAATAATACCTGCAAGCTCTGCATTGTGATGTGAACGTGTGCCGCCATTTTAGTATCGTTCTTCAATTCAGTTATTGAATGTGCATTCAGCCCTGGGACTTTGTCATATATATTGCATGACTTAGTATTTATTCCACAGATCTGAAAGTCTCCATTCAAACACTGGCGTTGCACAGACGATCCACCCTGAACCTGAATCATGGACAGCAGGGACGTGAATGAACAAACCCAGAAATCCTGAAGGTTCACCAGGAACATCCAGTGAATGGAAGTCATATAAACCCATCATACACAGGTAAAACATGAAGCCGTCATGTTTCAGAGCTCACTTCAGAGAGAAGCCATGTCCAGCTGGTTCATCAATACAGCAGGCATGAAGGTCATCTCTGGAAAATTAATCCACTGGGTTTTAAACTCATCCATTCATCCCTCAACAAACCACCAATCCATCATCAACATTCATCCGTCCATCCATCATCCACCCACCATCCATCCATTCATCCATCATCAAACCATCCATCATTCGTCTACACCTGATCCAGTTGATTTCCATCTGATTTCCATTTGATCTTTACCAGATTTCCACCTTACATGATCTCCAGCTGATCTCCAGCTGATCTCTGGCTGATCTCCGGCTGATCTCCAGCTGATCTCCAGCTGATCTCTGGCTGATCTCCGGCTGATCTCCAGCTGATCTCTGGCTGATCTTCACCTGATCTCCAGCTGATCTCCGGCTGATCTCCAGCTGATCTCCAGCTGATCTCTGGCTGATCTCCGGCTGATCTCCAGCAGATCTCTGGCTGATCTTCACCTGATCTCAGGCTGATCTCCAGCTGATCTCCGGCTGATATCCAGCTGATCTCCAGCTGATCTCTGGCTGATCTTCACCTGATCTCCAGCTGATCTCTGGCTGATCTTCACCTGATCTCCAGCTGATCTCCAGCTGATCTCTGACTGTTCTCCGGCTGATCTCCGGCTGATCCCCAGCTGATCTCCGGCTGATCTCCGGCTGATCCCCAGCTGATCCCCAGCTGATCTCCAGCTGATCTCCGGCTGATCTCCGGCTGATCCCCGGCTGATCTCCAGCTGATCTCCAGCTGATCTCCGGCTGATCTCCGGCTGATCTCCAGCTGATCTCCGGCTGATCTCCAGCTGATCTCCGGCTGATCTTCACCTGATCTCCAGCTGATCTCTGGCTGATCTCCGGCTGATCTCCAGCTGATCTCTGGCTGATCTTCACCTGATCTCCGGCTGATCTCCAGCTGATCTCCAGCTGATCCCCAGCTGATCTCCGGCTGATCTCCGGCTGATCCCCAGCTGATCCCCAGCTGATCTCCAGCTGATCTCCGGCTGATCTCCGGCTGATCCCCAGCTGATCTCCAGCTGATCTCCAGCTGATCTCCGACTGATCTCCGGCTGATCTCCAGCTGATCTCCGGCTGATCTCCAGCTGATCTCCGGCTGATCTTCACCTGATCTCCAGCTGATCTCTGGCTGATCTCCGGCTGATCTCCAGCTGATCTCTGGCTGATCTTCGGCTGATCTCCAGCTGATCTCTGGCTGATCTTCACCTGATCTCCGGCTGATCTCCGGCTGATCTCCAGCTGATCCCCAGCTGATCTCCAGCTGATCTCCGGCTGATCTCCAGCTGATCTCCGGCTGATCTCCGGCTGATCTCCAGCTGATCTCCAGCTGATCTCCTGCGCTGCAGTCAGATCTGTGTTTTTCCAGTAGAACATTTGCTGTCCTCGGCTGAACCGGTCAAACCTTTTGGTCAAACCTTTAATCCGTCGGCCATAATCTGGATGAATCTCGGTGTTTCTGTGTTTGTGAGAAGAATCACTGAAATCCCACGTCCAACAGAATATCTGGATTTATACCCATATGGATGCAGCTACGCTTTAATGATGACGCATTAAACGCTTCAAAAACAGGAAATAACATGAAGAGGAACAAAAGACAGAAATGATAAATTCCACAATGTGGACTAACTGCAGACATGGAATCTTCCCAGAAGGAAGACGCCGGACGTCCGTCCTGCGTCTGCAGCAGCCGCTCTGTCTCCTGCAGAGTGTCCATTAATTAATACAACTGCAGCTTAAAGTTCCAAACAATAAAAAACACACAAAGGGGATTTCAGGAGTGAATGTTTGCAGTGAGGAGAAATTAATGAAAATGCAGCCTCTCAAGAATAGAAATTCAATTTATAATTTGTCTCTATGAAGCTGCTGTCTCCCACAGCTCCTCTGTCTTTGTCATGTTGGTCCGACCACTGAGGAGGAAACCGCTCCAAAAAACTTAAAGACCTGAGGAGAGGAAGCTTCACCAGTAGAGCTCCAGAAGACATTTTAATTGTCAGAATGCTTCAGAGATCAGTTTGGACCTAATTATTTTAATGAGCAGCTCACAAAGGCTCTGGACACTTTGACAAATGACAAGTTTCCTTCAGGTTTTTATTCCTCCGAATGTCTTTTTTCTTCTGTTTGATTCTTCAGACTCATGTAAAAAGAAAGGAGACTTAAGATTTACACAGCAGAACCCTTTTCTCTTAAAAAAACATTCACAATAATGGGTTAGGGATTCTTCTCAGCAAAACCAACAATCTGATCTTCCTTTTTTTGATTGTAAGATTTCATCGGCAGAACTCCGGTCGCCCGTCACTCCTCCGCGGTTTAGCTGCTGCGTTCAGGTGACTGCAGCCTGCGGTGGAAAACTGAGCTCTGAGATGTCGTCAGTCGTTTCACATCAAGGCAGCAGCGACACGTCAGACTCTTCAGACACAGAAGACAAGTGAGGAAAGAGACGCCTGAAGAGCGAGTGGGGGATTCGCTCCAGCGGACTCTTCTTAAGAGTCTTTGAAATGACCGACTTGTTAACAAACGCCGCTTTTCTGCTGAAAAACAGAAACAGAAAGAGTGAAGGAACATACATATGAAAGTACAGTGAAGGCCCCTGGAAAGACCCACAGACTTCCGTCTCCATGACAACCGCCTGGACACTCCTGGTGAACACACTGGACCGAACAGAGACGCTCCTCTTGTTTCAGTCCTGAGAGGAGGGAGTTTCTGAAACACTGGTTTATTAAACACTTGGCCATGTGCTCATCGAGACCGCAGGAGTCAGGCCAGTGACGGTACTGCAGGTCTTCAGAAATCCTTCCAGAGGAGTAGAAATGCAGGTTTGTGGCCGAGGCCTGAAGAGGAGCTGCAGATCTGATCGTCTGCGTCTCTGCCGGTGTGCTCTGTACCGAGCAGCTCCCCGCGGTCCAGCCTCGCCTCCACCCTCTCTGCTGTGGAGCACAGCTTCTCTGCATGGTGGAGCAATTAAAGGGACGTGGTGACATGAGGGAAGGGAGGGACTGTGTTTTCATTAAAGGCCAGGAAGCAGCCCGACACAGCCCATTATTCTGCTCTCAGTGTGTGTGTGTGTGTGTGTGTGTGTGTGTGTCAGAGCTTCATTCAGTCAGGGGTTTGCTGTGTTCCAGGTGTTTGGAGGAGCGTGTTCTTTCTCTTCCCTTTATTTATCATCCTCTCCTGTTCTCCATCCTGGACCGACACCCTGGGTTCATCCCGAGCTCCATCCTGACCCCACCAGGAGGCCGTCCTCCCCGGCCGGAGCACACACGCCTCCTCCCCCTCCGTCGCCACCGCCATCCATCTCTCCCACCAGGCTAATTGTGCAGAAACGCTGTGGGATGGGGGGATGCGGAGGGAGGAAAACCACAGTGTCGGTATCTGTTGAGAGCAGAGGAGAGGAAGAGCAGCGTGGTTTCCTCAGACATGCTTTCCTTTGACTTTGGTCGGTGAAACTTCTGAACAGAGGGGCGAACAGGGGGAGGAGGCGGCTACAGCCTTCACCAAGACAAATAAAACCTGTGCAGCGCTGGAATCCACAAACAGATTAAAGAAGTAGGAGTCAATGAAATAAAAGTCCCAACATTTCGATGTCCAGTTGAGTTTTTAGGAGGTGCTGGTTCCAGACTGCAGACTGAATGTGGCTGGGCGGAGCCTGTTCTCCAGACCGAAGCTGGAAAACCCATGAAAAAACACAGAATACAAGCCTGAAAGAGGGTGTGAGCCGCAGAGCCGTGGCTTGCACCCAGCTCTTGGTTATGCATGTTTTCATCTTGTATATAGCAGATCGGAGAGCGATTTATCACAGAACCACAGGGTCCTGGCCGGGGAGGCGGGTTATATTTCATACAGGCATTCTGTAGGGCAAAACTATTGTTCTGGTGGCACAGGGCCCCTTAAGTCAGGCAGGACCGCTGTGTGTGTGTGTGTGTGTGTGTGTGTGTGTGTGTGTGTGTGTGTGTGTGTGTGTGTGTGTGTGTGTGTGTGTGTGTGTGTGTGTGTGTGTGTGTGTGTGTGTGTGTGTGTGTGTGTGTGTGTGTGTGTGGAGATTATGCATATTGGAAGGTCACCTCCCTATCAGACTGGTTTCTGTGCATTTCTTTGTGTGTTCTTGTGTTTCTCAGAATTTTAGCGGTTTATTGAACATTGATTTAAAGCGCCTGCACTTCCACACACTTCACACGTCGACATCAGCATCGAGACTTTCTGTCACAGACTCAGAAACGGTGTTCTGGTGTGAGAACGGAGGAAGTCCACAGCGCTCAATCAGGAAGACTCTCCTCCGTCCAAGCTCGGTCACTTCCTGCTTCTCCCTCCAGCGGGACGCAGACGTGTCCGTCCTGCTCCTGATCTGTCTTCTGTTCAACAGACTGTTGAGCAACTTCAGACTATCTGAGCTTTGCTAAAGATCCCAGTGACGAGAGATCTAGCAAAACGTGAAGTTCACCTCACACTCAGTCGTGATGGTTTTTGTTGATGCCTCCACTGAAGCTCCGCCCCAGAATGAAGTCTTAAATCCAGCTTGCTGCATGCTTCCTGCAGGCGATTCTGATCCTTCCTGCTGGATAAACACTGCGCAGGTCTCCACACACACCTCTCCAGAGAGGAGAACACAGCGTGAAGAGCTGCAGACAGCCGCTCTCTTCAGCTCTCAGCGGTGGTCGTTTCTGCCCGCTGACTGACGCTGGCCTTTATCGTTTCCTCGTCCTCCTCCATCAGCGGCCTCAGGAGAGGACCCGGGTCCGATCCCAGCCTGGCTGCTGTAGGTCAGTGGCTGTGCTCTGCTGCTCTCAGCCATCAGCGGCTCTCCACCGCACCGCCAGGAAGATGTAGAACCTCGAGCAGTGGTCAGCAGAGGATAGCCAGCTCTGTGAGGGTCGAGAGAAACATCACTGACTGGAAATCTGTTGGCTCCAGCAGGCAGATAGGGATGAAGAGAGAAGGGACAAACCTGGTTCAGACACGAAACGCCAAACAGCTTCAGCATCAAAATACAAGAAATACGATCACATAAAAATATAACGCAGCAGTCATTTCCAGGATGTGACAGAAAATCATTTTTCGTGTTGATATTTTTGGGAGAATGAGGTCATTTGCTTTATTTCTTTTTTCCTTGATGAAATATTTTAAAACTATTACCCGTCAGACATTGCAATGTTTTATTATAAAAATCGAATCTTAATCAAGTTAGGTGATTTCAACTTTTTATCCCGTCTCTGAAAATTTCTAAGGAAATTCCACAAAATAATTGTTTTGTTTTTTTAATATAGAACATTAACAGAGAACAACTCACTCCGAACATTAACCATGGAGAACAGGAGAAGGCAGACGTCCTCCTGGACAGAACACCAGGTGGGATTGTTATTATGGTGACTGCTAACTCTAGAACTACCAAGTCCAGGAGGCTCTGGACCAGGACCACGACCAGGACCAGGACTAGGACTGGGACCAGGACCAGGACTAGGACCGGGACCGGGACGAGGACTGGGACCAGGACCGGGACTGGGACCGGGACCGGTACCAGGACCAGGACCGGGACCGGGACGGGGACTGGGACAAGGACCAGGACCAGGACCGGGACCGGGACCGGGACCAGGACCAGGACCAGGACCAGGACTAGGACCGGGACCAGGACCAGGACCAGGACCAGGACCAGGAGAATCTGGACTGGGAGTCTTGACACTCTGTAGGGAGAAAATAAATGTTTTTGTCCATCTATTCAGCGTTTGCCCCCCCCCCCCCCCCGGGTCTCTTGGAGGTCTGTTTAAAGAACACATTCCTTCCGCAGCTCATTTCTACTTACTTCATTTAGGTTTGTTGAAGGCAAAGGGAACGTTGTAATCTCAAAACAATTATATTCGGCTCTCAGAACACAAATGATCTTAAAGCTGCAGATTTCTGCTCTGCACATGCATTATTCATAGTTAATAATCTTTTTTCAATCAGCTGCAGATCCAGATTGAAGCAAACGGCGTTGTTTCCACTTAGAAAAAAGGCTTTAGTTTATCTCATCAACGCTGTGTGCTGTTTGTCTGTGTATTATAATTATTATATGTCAGTGCACCCTAAACGTATTTCCACTGCAGGCCCACTCGAGAAGCCGTACCGGCAAACGCAAGCACACTCTCAGGAACAATAGCTAAACACAGCTAATTGCACTAAAAACACACATAACACATTTAAGCGGTGTGAGAATACTATGGAGATTGTTAATGTGGTCATCTGTTTCACCGGATAGTTAAATTAGATCATAAAGCAACCAGAAAGTGCTTGGTTGCTGCAGCATTGTTTGCTTCTGTTGCATTTCTGAGGGAACAAACTATACTCTATTGTTTTTATGGCCCCACATGCTGACGTGACCGTGTGTGTGTGTGTGTGTGTGTGTGTGTGTGTGTGTGTGTGTGTGTGTGTGAGAAGATGAATTAGAGATGCTTTCTTTGGCTCGGGACTGAATCGGTTCTGAAACTCGCCGGTGTCTCACGGTTGTGAGTTTGCATTTATTCCAGCTTCATCAACATTTTCCCATGACGTCTTCAGCCTCTGGTATCGATGTGTGTGGATTTATTTCTACCGCTGCGGAGTTTAGACGATCACACCGTTATTACACCTCAGTCCTTCTTGATCTATTGGTCGATTCTTTAAAGGATGAGTTCGGTTAAAACAGTTTTCACGTTGTTTATAGAAAGATGTAGAACGATATCCTCACTCAGAAGGGTTTTCTGATCTGAAAAGTGGTTCTGGAGAAAGTTAGATCCACAGTGGAGCTGCAGACCTCCACATACTGTGAGCCAATGGGGCATGTGTGGCGCCGGCTCCCAAAACGGCAAGAAGAAGCTCATCTCTGAGCTGCAAACATCTGCTTCTTCTTCTTTGTAGCGGGTGGCGACCAACAGCTTTGGTGCACAGCGCCCCCTACTGTGTCTCTTGGTGAATGTACTTCAGTTTACTTCCTGATCACTGTATTCACTTCAGAGATCTGTAAAACCAACAGCAGGTATTTTGCGACCCCGGGCTGTGGTGGAGGAGAGGCTGAGGGACCAGGAGGAAATATTGGTCAAACTAATGAGTTTTTGGACGATTAAAGCCGTTTTGGGAGCCGGCGCCACACATGCCCCATTGGCTCACAGTATGTGGAGGTCTGCAGCTCCACTGTGGATCTAACTTTCTCCAGAACCACTTTTCAGATCAGAAAACCCTTCTGAGTGAGGATATTGTTATACATCTTTCTATAAACAACGTGAAAACTGTTTAAACCGAACTCATCCTTTAAGCACCAATCACAACAGAGTAAAAAGTTGAGGATTTTGACGAAGACAGAGCAATGTTTGATCACGCTGCCTGGACTCCAGAACAGTCTGAGAGGACGGTGGTTTCCAGAGTTTTCTCCTCTGCCGGAGGAAGAGAAGAGGTATCGGGCGGCTGCTGGACAGGAAGCCAGACAAATGGAGAAGCTTCCCGGCTGACTGGATTCAGAAGTCATGGTGGACATTAGGCCTGAGCGGATTCCAGTGGGACAGTGATCAGATAAACGGACGCCATTCATCACCACGCTGACCCTCCACCGCTCAGGGTTGGGAGTCTTTTGGGGAAGCCATTGTCGGCCTGCTTCCAGACTGAAGGATGATGGATCTGCTGCTCGTTTGTTCTTAACGGCTCTATTGTCTCAGTGGGGTTTCCTTCACCACTGATTCTACATCTATTTTCCTAAAGAGCTCTCATTATTTTCAGTGTGGCAGCGCTCTCCATCTCAGGCCATTGAGCAGATCTGCAGCTCGCAGAAGTTTGTGGTGAATCTGGAAGCACTGAGTGATCCTGACGGAGACCCACACCTGGTCTGTGTGAAACAGTCAATAACAGGCAGTAGAAGAAGAAGCGTGGACTCAGAACCTCGTACAGAAAGAGGATATTTATGGGGAACCGTCCAGAGAAACCGGGTTCCAGGGTCCAGAGGTTCAGGGTCACATCAGCTATGCACACATAGCCCTGGTCTAGGTCTTTTTAATGTCAGGAGGAGACCAAACCATCCAGAGCCTCCAGAGCCTGCTGGTACCTCTCCTCACGTCGCTCTACAGCAACGAGTTCTGACCTGGATCACTTCTGACCTGGACCAGTTCTGATCTGGACCTGTTCTGATCTGGACCTGTTCTAACCTGGACCTGTTCTAACCTGGACCAGGATTGTCCTGCTGAAGCACTTCGTCAGAGTCAGGCTGTGGACCTCGAACCAGACGCCGTTGAGGGATCTGACCTCCATCACCTGGTCTGTCACTGTTCAGCTCGCTCCAAAAACACAAACGCCTCTCTCTCTCTCTCTCTCTCTCTCTCTCTCACACACACACACACACACACACACACACACACACTACATAAATATTTAAGAATAATTATCAGCACCAGAGAGGTGATCGCAGATTATTCACCCTCACATAAAACAGTAATAAAATGAAACAGCGGTGAGAATTGCACCGTCACAGAGTCCCTTGAAGACCAGGTTTTATCAGTCCCGTCTCTCGCTGTCTTAGTCACTTAATGCGTGTGAACGTATTTATTGCTCATAGTGCTTCGTCAATGCGGCGCTTCTTCCTGCGTCTGGCAGAAAGAACGCGGCGCTGCAGCTTGAGGTCTTGATGCTGCAGAGTGGACGGAGTGGAGCAGTGGGCTCAGCACAGAGCCCTGGGGCGCTCCGGCGTCTCGTGGTTTGTTGAAGAGGTCAGTGAGGAACCTGCCGCCTACTTCTGATCCTGGTCCTGGATAAGTGGATGCAGGACGTCGGTACCAGCTGACTCTATAAATCCAGAAGCTCTTCCAAACCTCAACATTCTGCTTCACCTCTGAAACACTTCTCAACACCAACTGAAAATAAAGAGTCCGGCTGGTGAAGGAGCTCATCCTCACAGCTGCTCAGCTGGTTCCAGCTGCATGCAGGGAGAGTGTCTGGATCAGGAACAAAGAGATCGAGGATCAGGATCAAACATCACTGCATGTGGAATGAATTGTTTCCCATTTCAAAAGGTTCAGATTCTCTAATGACTCCAGCTGTGGAAAAAGCACTGCAGGAGGATCAGACTGGTAAATTGACCACATGATATGTTGATATTTTACGCAGCTTGACGTGCACGCCCTTCCCCAACATCCCCATCAGCACCATCAGCACCATCAGCTGCACCACCTGGGGAGGAAATGGCTCCCGAGGGCAGACCCAGAGAGTGATCCAAACACCAGCCGATGGAGTTTGGAATGATTTTCGGGGCCCAGTGAGCCCAGTGTGAGTCTGTTTGCTCCCTCTGAAGCTGGCTCCGTATTGATCTCCAGCCTTCGCCAGAGTCCTAATGATTCCTTTGAATCCAAGCTCAGCTCAGACCTGATGCTGCCTTTTTTCTCAGATAGTCTCTCTTTAAATTGAGTGAAAAAAACCCACTAACTCGCTCATTATCATTCGTGCATTCATTTCTTTCCCGTTGTTTTCACTGGGCCGTCCGTCGTCCAGGTCCCTCCTGCTCCCTGCTCCTGCAGCCTCTTCAGTCCTTCACAGGTTTTATTTCCAGCCATGACTGCTCTCTCTCCACACAGTGCATGCATGTTATATCTCTCTCTCAGGGTAATGAATGGCTGCCCATTTGTCTGAGTGTCAGGCGGAAGCCCTGAGGAGGTGTGGTTCTCCTAGATCAATATCTCATTAGTTTAAGAAGCCCTGCCTCTCTCTCTCCGCTCTGCTCCATCCACACTCTCTTCATTTCCATTTCTCTGCTGCATGCCTTGGTCATTAACACATCCTTTACCCATCCCTTCATCCATCTTTTTTCACTTTTCCCATCCCTCTTTTCTTTGTTTCCTCGGGCGCTCTGTTCTCAGCCATCGAGTGGCTTCTCGCTTGTTGTTAGACCGCAGTATTTTATTTCACCATTTCACAGACAAGATCACAACTGCTGAATTAATTCGTCAGCACCTTTCAGAGATGCTGGGACGAGTCCATGTCCAGGTCCAGGTCCATGTCCAGGTCCAGGTCCAGGTCCCGGTCCAGGTCCATGCAGTAGTCTTCTTCATGAGACGTCTATAAACGTGTGTGAATGTGTGTGGAGTCAGCTGATTCTCAACTTCATTGCTGTTTTTTTCTTTTTTTGTGATTCCATGGTGTGCCAAACATTTTTAATTTGTGAATGGTCTGTACTGCGGAGGGCAGCTCAGGTCCTGGACTTGCTACTGGGAAGCTTTCCAATCCTTCCTGCCTTTAATGCAGCGCAGCCGGAGTTCTGACAGAGAGTCAGACATTCCTCCTGATTCTCTGGATCATTTCATCGTATCACGCTGCAGACGCCATTTCTAAAGTGTTTTTAAGTTGAGGAACACTCTTCAGAACTTTACTGCGTCTTTGCATCTTTGCTCATTTTAATCAATTTGTCGATTAGCTCTCAAATGCCAGTTTTTGGATTGATTTGTGAATTGCATATTCTTCGTTATTCGTAGCTCACCAAGATAAACTTCCTGTGAACTAACCTACTGACTTGCTGGTCTGACGTGAGCAGTCGGACCTGTTGCCACTGGAGGTTGGATGATTCTCTTATGAGGAATTCAGAGCGGTGCAGCCTCCAGTTCGCCTCAGCTGGTTTGTGCCTGCTCTCAGTTGGTTTCAGTTGCTGTGTGTTGCTGTGTGTTGCTGTGTGTTGCTCATCTTGCTGCTCCTGTGCTCTTCCTCTGCAGCACTGCAGGCTCCAGCCATAACTCTTTATGAGTGATTACAGCTACTTATGGCAGGCTTGCTGAGTGTCGACATAAAGCACTCAGAGGGGCTTTGTCGGAAGCTCCAATAAAGATGCTATTGATAGTCCCTGTGCTTTAGAGGTTTATCCAGCGCTGAGACCAGAACTAAAATCTCCACTTTGCTCCAAACACTCTGCGGTGGAGGATGATTGTAGTTTGGATCCTGGAGTCAGCTGTGTGGCTGACAGGAAGTTCCCCCTGCGAGCTGAAAGCTCTGTTTCCATGAAGACTCTGAGGGCATGTTCATACCGACTTGGGTCGAGCCAGGACTCCTTTCTGGAAGTGTGAATTTGTAAATCAGCCTCCTCATAAATAACTGAACCATGTTCTCTAAGGTTGAACCAAAATGGCATCAATCCAGACAGAAGGAAGTCGAATGCTGGAAGGAAACGTGATACTTGTTACAAAATAAGTGATTTCAAAATAAAATCTGTGTTGTGTTTCTGCCTTAATATTCTGTTCTTTTAATTTTTCTCTTAGAATAAAGAACAGAGTGATGGAGTCATTACACGCATTAGAAGGATGAACAGTTTTGTACTTCGTCACTGCAGGAAAGTCAAACAACTCCAAAACTGCACAAAACAGCTCTGACCGGAGCAGCTCTGTGTTGCCAGATTTGGTGGGTTTTTGCCAAATCAAGTTTCTTTTTTGAACACGTCTGACAGGTTGATGAAATGATTACTTGTTTATGACATGTTTTTTTATTATACAAATACAGTTTTAACGTGCATTTTCAACTGAGATGGCGGTTTGGGCTGCTTTCTATTGAGTTAAACGGGTTTATGGCGCGAGATCGACATATCTGGCAACCTCCTCCAGTGTACTGCAGACACCAGTGCTGCGGTGAGTCCGTTCCGTAGACGGAACGCAGCCAGAACGGTTGTTCTGTTTTTCTGCAGGCCATACAAATCGCTGACTTTCAGAGGGAAGCCCAGGCTCTCCGCCATGCTCGATGTGTGCGCTCAGAATAACAGTTCGTGTCGTGCGCTACGGGAGCCTCACACGGACAAAAGTGCGGCAAATGAGGAAAGTTGGCTCGACCCAGGGAGCGACCGTGTTCTCACTGCATCGAGATCGAGCCGGGGTCGACCTCGGACCTCCTCCTCGAAGCGGCCCCGCCCCGGCTCCACCCAAAAGTAGGTCGACCCAACGTGAAAAACGTGTCACACTGTGGCTCCCGTCAGGAACAGCAGGAATTTATTGACGAGATATGTATTATCTACTGACTTGGGAGATGATCATTTTCCCTGGAGGTGCATCCTCATGGGGCCATTTTCAACTTTCATGCCACGATTATTTTGGCCAAAATAATTTCCATTGGCATTTTTGTCAAGATAATATAATTCAACTTTGAAACCGTCTGAAGCATCCTGAAATCAATTTATAGAACATTTTGAAGGAAAACGATTTTTCATTACAATTTTCTTAGAAGTGGCCTTTTTTTAAGTGGAAATAACATGAATTCTTCTAATATCATGAATTGCACTTTGACTTAAAGGTGCATTAAGGAGTTTGCATGTTTTATGCGAAACAACGCCCCCTGCAGGTCTTGGTTGTAACTGCAGCTTAGTGAAACACTCGCGCCTGTGGCTTGCGTCCATGTACGTGCACTGAAGAGGAGAACTCCTTCCTCGCTCTTTTAGTAGGGATTGAGTAAAATGTAAGGTTCTTTTACCTGGTGGGTCTGTGCTGGAGCTGTGGCAGTGCTAGAAGCCAGTCTGTTCTAACTTTCTGCAAGCTCCATCTTCAGTACTGCTCAGTTGTTGCTCGTTAAGCATCTGGTAGAGTAATGGTGGACAAAACGAAACCTATGGAAATCAGGCCAGCGGGAGGCGCGTTACGTCATTCCTCTCAAATTGTCCCCCAAAAAGATTCTGGTGCCGGACCGGCACTGCAGCTTTCAAGAGACAATTTAGCGCTGTTAGCGGTACTTGTAATGAATATGTCAGGGCACATTGTACACATCATTAAAAATGTGTAACATATTTATGGTGGAAAATAAGTATTTTTAAACTGAAAAACTCCTTAATGCACCTTGGGGCGACAGTAGCTCAGTTGGTAGAGCAGGTGGTCTTATAACCGGAAGTTGGCGGTTCGATCCCCGCTCCCACAGGCGTAAAACTGTCGTTGTGTCCTTGGGCAAGACACTTCACCCACCTTGCATAGCATGAAAGTTGTGAGAGTGAATGGTTGGTGGTGGTCTGAGGGCAGCTGTGGCTACAGTGGTAGCTTACCACCACCCAGTATGGTGTGAATGAATAACGCAGTGTAAAGTGTCTTTGAGTGTCCTGAAAAGCGCTATATAAAACCAATGCATTATTATTATTATTAAAGGTCCAACTAGTATGTAAAAAGTGAACTACTTGTTTGTCTATATTAAGTTAAAATAAATATGAAAACCTGAACACAGGCTTGTCCTTCACCAGGTGAGGACAACAGCTTTCTGAACTCACATGAGGACAATGACAGATTAACGACTATCCTGGTACGAGAAATTCACTCATTCTATTTCAGATTCCCTCTCACCTTCTTCGATTAATCTCTTGTGATTGTACGGCAGAAAGTCCTACCATCCGGACTCACGGATATTTGCTGCTCATGACAGATATTGAGTGGCTTTTCCTTTAGCCTGAATGTAGATGAGCCTTGTTCAGTTCGTCTCTGACTGCTCTGTGTTATCTTCTGCTAATGAAAGTCCACAAGTATTTTCTATTTTGTGTTTCATTTTTGAGCTTCTCCTGGAACAGCAGTTAGTACTGACAGCAGGAACAAAGGTCTGTCAGTAGAAGAGGCGCTCCATGTTGTCCACACTGTGTGGCACTGGAGCTGTTCTGACTGAGGCCTCGTTCACAACACGGTGCAGCCAAACGCTTTGTTTTCCTCTCTTATGTTCAGAAACTTTCACTGTTATACAGCAACGTATTGAAAAGCATGTCTGCTCTCACAGAAACAGCAGAAACACTGGAAACCATGTTGTTCTCACGTTGGTCCACCAGTTGGTGCTGTTGGTTGTTTTATTAATGAAACTAGAATTTGGCACTCAGACAGCGCAGACCTCCGCCACAGCTCAAATCAGTCACCAACAACAATAAGAACACCATATATAATAAAAAAACATTGTATTTCTCCCCAACACAAACAATGTCTGGGAGAAAGCTGTGTGCTGCATGTTCATATCTCAGTGTGTTTCCTCACAGCGACTGACACTCCGGAACCCCCCTGTTTTTGTCTGTTCTGGATCCTGGTATCCGGAACACTTCCTGATCTGGATCAGCAGCTGATATCTGTTAGAGTCATTGAAGAACTGACACCGTAATTTTTTGCTGAGCCCCCTTGTCATTTATTGTTGAGTTATGCCCAACTATGTCAAAGACTCCCTATCTCTCAATGATAAAGAATCCTTTAAAACATTCCTGGATCCAGACAGTGATCCGGATCATCACCAAAACTTAATGGATTCTAAGTTAGCCCAAGACCCACCTTTCCACATAGTTTCATTGCAATCTGTCCATTACTTTTTCTGTAATGTTGCTAACAAACCAACCAACAAACCAACATAACCTCCTTGGCGGAGGTAACCAGAGAAGAACACACTCTAAACTTTAACAATGAAGAACATGAAGAACAATACACTGTAAACATTGGGCTCTGGGTCGGGGACAGCAGTGCCTGCAATGCGGTTTTCATCCTGGTCATGAAACACTGGACCAGCTCTAGACCCTTCATAGAGTGCTCACTGAGAGTTCCCCCGACCAGTTCACGTGTCTTGAGAAGTTGTTCAACTGCGTCCCTCATAGTGCCTTGTGGGGGGGACTTCGGGAATACGGAGTCCGGGACCCCTTGTAAAGGGCCATCCGGTGTGACCGGAGTAGGAGTCTGATCCGCATTGCCGGCAGTAAGTCGGATCTGTTGATCTTCATCCCTGAGCGACAGGGATGAAGATCAACACCTCCAAATCCGAGGCCATGGTCCTCCACTGGAAGAAGGTGGCTTGCCCTCTCCAGGTTGGTGGAGAGACTCTGGCCCAAGTGGAGGAGTTTCAGTATCTTGTCGTCTTGTTCATGAGTGAGGGAAGGATGGAGGAGAGACTGACAGGCGGATCGGTGCAGCGTCTGCAGTGGTTGTATGGAGCGCTTGATTTATGGTCAGTATGTTCCCACCCTCACCTATGGTGATGAGCTTTGAGTCATGACCGAAAGGACAAAATCCCGGATACAAGCGGCTGAAATGATCTCCCTCTGCAAGGCGCTTCCTTCGAGATAGGGTGAGGAGCTCAGTCACCAGGGAGGAGCTGGGAGTAGAGCCGCTACTCCTCCACATCCAGAGGAGCAGCTGAGGAGGCTCAGCTCCTCTTTAGGACGCCTCCTGGACGCCTCCCTGTGGAGGAGTTTCGGGCATGTGTCACTGGAAGGAGACCCCGGAGGGACCCGAGACACTCTGGAGAGACTATGTCTGGCTGGACTGGGAACGCCTCGGGATCCTCACGGAAGAACTGGAGCAAGTCTGTGGGAAAAGGAAGTCTGGGCATACATTCACATGGACAGATCACCAAGTTGAACTGTTGTTCTGGTTGTAAACTGCAGTGTGCTTGTAGCTTAAGGTGATGTGGGTAGTCTCCCAGGGCGCGGTGTGTGAAGGGACAGATCGTGTACCGAACCATGGAAGATGACTTTTATCAGCACACTCGCCCCCTGTTATCACCACTGTTTGAACGTGCTCAAATCTCAAAACAGAAACCTGCTTTTGCCCACATCAAATCACTGCCAGATGTTTAAAACTGACTTGTTGTTGCTCAAGTCAGCAAAAACAGGACTTTTGGGATTTTGCATGAAAAGCTTCTATCTAAGAGAAGTTTAAAGGAATACTCCACCCAAAAAACGATTTGGCCTCATTTTCTACTCACCCTCATGCTGAGAAACACTCTGGAGCACTTTTTTGACGTTTCAAATGCAGTTGGAGATGTTTGGGGATTTTCGTTGTCAACAAACAGGGACCGACAGAGCCCGACAGAAAAAACGGTCCATAAAGTCCACAAAACGTTCCCATTTTCCTTCATACTGCTCGTCCGCTGTAATCCAAGTGTCCTGAGCGCGTAACGTCCATAATTAATTCTTAACGAGGTCATTTAGTACATTTTAAGAGCCCAAACAGTGCGCTCTTGTACAGCTCAGGTGTATGTCTGCGCGCAGCCTGAACTACGGAAGCCGCGGCAGACCAAGCAACACGCTTGCGCGCTTTCAGTGACTACTTTTCTAAATTGCAAGCGTAGAAGAAGAAGTTCCGCTGTTTATATTCTGCTGTGAGTGACCCAGCTGTGGACAATCACAAAAGTGATTGGCTGCTGTTTTAAAGCTTTGAATTCGGTGTCCTGCTGAAAGCGCGCAAGCGTGTTGCTTGGTCTGCCGCGGCTTCCGTAGTTCAGGCTGCGCGCAGACATGCGCCTGAGCTGTACGAGAGCGCACTGTTTACGCTCTTAAAATGTACTAAATGACCTCGTTAAGAATTAATTATGGACGTTACGCGCTCAGGACACTTGGATTACAGCGGACGGGATACAGTCAGGTCGGCACCACTCCAAGTCGGCCCCGGCCAACTCGGCACCGCCCCGGGATACAGTCAACTCGGCATCAAGCCAAGTCGGCATCAAGCCAAGTCGGCATCTCGCCAAGTCGGCCTCGCGGGCGGGGGGGCTCTCGAGTGGCCGAGTTGGTCGGTGCGGACTTGACTTTAAGCTGCTTACCAACTCGGCCAAAAGCGTCTCTCTTTTTTTTTTTAATCACGATGGTGGATAATGTACCTGGGAGCTTCATGTTTGACGTCCGAGTAGCTTAGCTACAAGCGCACAGCGCTGAGCGGCTGTCAGGTCATGTGACCGGTCCCAAGGCATTCTGGGAATCGTAGTGCAGCGATGCCGGCTGCGCCGCGACGATTTGCAGTTTTTTTCGTGCCGGTAGCGCCGCTTCTCCTCACGTAGCAGGCAGGGGACTGGAGGACAAACTGTGTGGTTATGGTGACTGACAGGTTAGAGGTGGAGAATGGACCTGGAGCTTCATGGTTGACGTCCTGTTTGAACCGAGTAGCTTAGCTACGAGCGCACAGCGCGAGCGGCTGCCTGGTCATGTGACCAGATCATGTGACCGGCATGTGATCCGCGAACGCCGCCTGATCAAACCAGTCGCCTGCATTATAATTTTATTGTAATGTTCTCCACCCCCGAAGTTTGGTCAGCCAGTACAATTAATTTATTTTTACCCAATCAGTGGAAACCTAGGAAGACCGAAGCTGCATGACGAACTCGATCATACTTGTTGTATTGCATCCCAACCACAACATAATACCTCTATTGCATTATGCTTATGCTGATTTGTTCATTTCTGATCAACATTGTTAGTTTATCAGTCATTATTCTTTTCTTTAACAAACATTGTCATTTGCAAAAGCATGTATTTTGTTGTAAATGTTGTTTGCCCGCCATCTAGTGTGCGTCAACAGTAATAGCAACTGGGACTGTAATATCAAACGATTACCAGTAGTACATGTTAAGCTGTTCATGTGGTTTCTTGGCGTTCATAAGCTCATAAACGTAGCCCTCCGGTAAAATATTATATACATTTCATTTCACTGAAATGACGGTCGTCATGTATACATTTAAATCACGTGTCAAACTCCAGTCCTCAGGAGCGGTGACCCTACACGTTTTAGATCTAATTGTAAATCTAATTGTACTGGCTGACCAAACTTCAGGGCTGGAGAACATTACAATAACATTATAATGCAGGCGACTGGTTTGATCAGGCGGCGTTCGCGGATCACATGCTGGTCACATGATCTGGTCACATGACCAGACAGCCGCTCGCGCTGTGCGCTCGTAGCTAAGCTACTCGGTTCAAACAGGACGTCAACCATGAAGCTCCAGGTCCATTCTCCACCTCTAGCCTGTCAGTCACCATAACCACACAGTTTGTCCTCCAGTCCCCTGCCTGCTACGTGAGGAGAAGCGGCGCTGCCGGCACGAAAAAAACTGCAAATCGTCGCGGCGCAGCCGGCATCGCTGCACTACGATTCCCAGAATGCCTTGGGACCGGTCACATGACCAGACAGCCGCTCAGCGCTGCGCGCTTGTAGCTAAGCTACTCGGACGTCAAACATGAAGCTCCAGGTACATTATCCACCATCGTGATTAAAAAAAAAAGAGAGACGCTTTTGGCCGAGTTGGTAAGCAGCTTACAGTCAAGTCCGCACCGACCAACTCGGCCACTCGAGAGCCCCCCCGCCCGCGAGGCCGACTTGGCGAGATGCCGACTTGGCTTGATGCCGACTTGGCTTGATGCCGAGTTGACTGTATCCCGGGGCGGTGCCGAGTTGGCCGGGGCCGACTTGGAGTGGTGCCGACCTGACTGTAAACCACAGCGGACGAGCAGTATGAAGGAAAATGGGAACGTTTTGTGGACTTTATGGACCATTTTTTCTGTCGGGCTCTGTCGGTCCCTGTTTGTTGACAACGAAAATCCCCAAACATCTCCAACTGCATTTGAAATGTCAAAAAAGTGCTCCAGAGTGTTTCTCAGCATGAGGGTGAGTAGAAAATGAGGCCAAATCGTTTTTTGGGTGGAGTATTCCTTTAATGTCAGATTACCGTCAGGTGAAGCTTGTCAGTCAGTTTCATATGTTCTTGAATTGATCGACGCTGAAAAAGAGCAGCTTCCCAAACTTTGACACTAGTTTAACTCTAAAAACTATCTGAAGCAAAGAGTTTGTTAATCTTTATTTTGTTGGCAGACTCAGAGCCCATCACGGTGCTGATGGTGTCTCTTCTCTGATATATTGTGTTTTCACTTCAGCTATATCATATTGAATATACGATGACTGCAGTGTGTAACTCAAAAGCTTTAATATGCTGAGTTTCAAAAATATTATGCAAGAATTTCTTTTTGATGGCATCATGTCCACACAAAAGCACTTTCATGTGAAAAAAAAACCTCTTGTACAATAATGCAGTACCGATACGTACTCTCTGATTTGTTGCACTGTGTGGTGAAATGACGTTAAGTTGAATCAAACTCAAATTAAGGAAAGAAAGTGTGAGGAAGCCGAGCCGCAGAGCCAGAAGTGAAAACTCTGCTGTCCTGTGCAGAAACCGTAATGTGGACTTCTCCTGGGAAACACCAGCGTTATGTCTTATTTACAAGGAGCAAGCAATGCATTCCTCTGTGTGTGTGTGTGTGTGTGTGTGTGTGTGTGTGTGTGTGTGTGTGTGTGTGTGTGTGTGTGTGTGTGTGCGTGCGTGTGCAACAACAAAGGTTGTTTTTCACAATC